>NW_026712397.1:0-111739 GCF_030504385.1 Musca domestica
AATCATCAAAATGACCGAATATCGGGAGGTACCGCTATAGGGGGCTATACCAAAACGTGGACCTATACATGCAATGTTTCGCCACCGAAAATAGAACCCATTATGACCAACAAATACCAAATTTTAGAAAAATCCATAAAAAATAGGGGCAAAAATCATCAAAATACCGAATATCGGGACGGTACCGTTATATGGGGGCTATACCATAGCCTGAGCCTACACAAACAATGCTTTGCCACACGAATTAGGACCCATTATGACCTAAAAATACCAATTTTCAGACAAATCCGCGAAAAAGTGTGGCAAAAATCATCCAAATACCGGATATCGGGTGGTGCCGTTATATGGGGACTATACCAAAACGTGGACCGATATATCTCATTTTCAATACCACCCATCCTAAACACAATACAAATTATTCTGTTAAATTTTGAAGCTCTACGTCAAATGTGGCCTGTATCGTGATTTCAACAGACAGACAGACAGACGAACGGACGATATCTTAGATATTAGCATCAATCTGAAGGTTAGAAGTGATATTTTCGTATAATTAAAAATATCGCGGTTTAATAAAACATTATGGTTTCACCTGCCAAATACCTATTCGATGACCATCCAAGTTGGCCCCATGCTAAATTCCAAGTCGATTGGCCTATAATTGTGACCTCTAGAGCAACTGCAAAATCAAGAAATTTTTCTGTTTTTATCCATTTCAACCCCTAAATATTTTGCGATTATCTCCACAAACAATAGTCTTCTATCCTGACATGCAGCAATTCGTGAATCTGGGGCCATATTTACGACTTGTAGCATAATAACAATTTAATATGGACTGATAAACATATATCTTGTACCAATATTGTGGGGGTGTTACATAATTTTTGGCCAATCAACACATAGTGTTGTAGGACATGAAGAGCTGCAAATTATTTAGTTCTACCTTTGTCAACGTGAAAATTGATAAGAAGATAGATTGAAAACCCAAAAACATATTTTTTGAGTTATGCCAGTCTCATTTACTAAACTTTGATTTTTAAGTGAATATATTATTGATTCCAATTGACTTTTGATCCATTTTTTATTTAAGACGTGTGCGGCATAGTGAAATCATGTTTATAGAATGGGCGGCAACCAAAGCCTTGTTTACCCCCCCATGAGAACACTTGTTTCAATAACAATTATTTGGCGGTAATTTCTTAAAAATAAGCATTTCTGTACATCAACAATACCAATTAATGCGTAATTAAAATGATTTGATTAACCCTTAAATCGGTGCAGGGGTATCAACAAATCTTAAAAGTTAGAAAAATTTTGGAATATAAAAGATATTCAAGTTTTTTTTTTTTCAAATCTTTATTTCCCATGTTCATTGTACTTCAATTCAATATATAAAAAAATAGTTTTTTAACTTTTTTTATAACAATTTGGTAGTTTATGGGTTAATTAAACTGCTATTTTTGCCAAAGTACATAAAAAGTGCAATCCAAAGTGCTACATTTTACTGAGTATTCTAACGTTTCCTATTCAAAACGGTTGTGTTGAAAATGGAATAATCCAAACTTTATCAGGAAACAAACGAATTGCAACGGGCAAATGCAGCTTCAATCGCAAAGGAATTTTCTCCCAAATTTAATTGGCGTTCAGAAAAATTGGATACAATAATCGATATTGGTTCAGCCATTGGTGATGTATTTTTGGAAGTGGTTTGTCCTTTATTTGGCAGACAATTTAAAAGAATCGTTTGTTCAGATCTAAATTCGAATATGGTGGAATATGGTCGAAAACATTATGGCAAGAAAATCAAAAATTGTGAATTCGTGTTCTAAATATTGCCGGGGAATTACCAGGTGATATGAAGGGACAATTCGATCATTTGTTGTCGTTCTTTTGTCTGCAATTGATACCAAATCAAAGGTAAGTTATTAGTTATTATTAAATGTGTACAGATGCATAAAGACGAAATATGATTTACGAAATGTGTTTTTGTGTACTAGACATACGAAATGTACTTAATGCGAAGTAGCTATGTCAGAATTCTGAAATTTGTATGACGTCACTATTTGTGAAGTGTTGGTGTGTGTGAAAATTTTGGGAAACTGTAAAAAATTAATACTTAATCCCAAGAAAGGGAAAATATTGTAGGTATAAATCTTTCATCCGCATGTGGGTCACTATGAATTCAAGGCAATAGTTTTTAGAAAATGAGTACAAAATAGTGTCATGTTTTTTTTTTTAATTCTGAGATTTAGTGCTTGATGTGGGTTCTAAATTTTTACTACTGCATATGTTGTGTGCTGAATTGTGCCGATTTGTATGCCCTACACCATAGCATAGAACCACATTTTGACTCGTCCGTCCGTCCGTCTGTCTGTCTGTCCGTCCGTCTGTCCATGTATTTTTGTAAACAAAATGCAGGTCGCATTTATTATTCGATTGAAATGAAATTTTGTAAATAGCATTTGTTTGGTTCAAGGACGAACTTTATTGAAATTGGTGAAAATCGGTCCAAATGTAAATATAGCTTCCATATATATCTTCATCCGATTTTAAGTTTCATATGCCCCAAATGGCTAATATCAGTCCAAATGGTGTGAATTTTGCTACATCCGACCGAATTCAGCCTACAAGCATGTGCTTCAAATTTGGTGAAAATCGGTTCAGATATAGCCATAGCTCCATATATATGTTTCATCCGGTTTTGGTGTTTATGTCCCTCCACAAGACTGATATTTAGTACCAAATATCAGATACAGCCTAGCAATTTATAGATCAAATTTATCAAGTTCGGTTTAAATTTGGATATAGCTCCCATATTTATCTTAATCCGATTTTAGGTTTCTTGTGCACCAAATGGCTAATATCAGTGCAAATGGTGGAATTTTGGCACTTCCGACCGAATTAGGTGTTGTTGTTAAAAATAGAAAGTACTTTAAATTTGGTGGAAATCGGTTCAGATATAGCTATAGCTCCCATATATATGTTTCATTCGATGTGGGGTGTATATCACATTTGTAATATACACCCCACAAAAATGATATTTAGTACCAGATATTAGATTCAGCTTAGCAATACATAATTCAAATTTTACCAAGATCGGTTCAGATTTGGATATAGCTCTCCTATATATATTCGTCCGATTTTAGGTTTCTTCTGCACCAAATGGCAAATTTCAGCCTAAAGTGAGTGAAATGTTGCACTTCCAAGCATTCAAGAAGATTGTACTTAAATTTGGTGAAAATCGCTTCAGATATAGCTATAGTTTTATAAAGATCGGTTCAGAATTGGATATAGCTCCCATATCATTATCCAATTTCAGGTTTATTGTGCACCAAATGGCTAATATTAGACAAACGTATTTCAACCGAATTTAGCATAGAAGCAAGAACTTCAAATTTTCTTCCATACATATGTTTCACGCGATTTGGTGTTTAAATCTCCATCTTTCGGAATATGCACTTTACCCTAATCATATTTTGTACCAGATATCTCATAGAGCTCAGAAATACCAATATAAACCTTTCTTTTAAGAGAGCTCTACTAAATATGCATAGTGGTATAGGCTATCATATAGTCGCCCGACTTTTGAGCTTCCCTTGCTGGTTTTTATTTGGAATTCGAAAAAAATTTCTGTGATATTCGAAAATTTTTTTTTTCGAAAAATCGGAGAGAATACCAATTTTCCGATTGTGCTCATTTGTGCCCTTCATTTTTTTTTGTCGAAAACGACAATTTCGGAAGCTTGCCAGAGTTGCAATTTTTGAATTTCGAAATAGTAAGTGTTGTGCTGGGTTGTGATCGAACTTGTGCCGTCAATGTCTTCAACCGTTTTCGATTTATTTTAAACAACCAGCATTTTCAGAAAAATTCCTGTTATATTTTAAAAATTAAAAGGCGAAATGCGGTAAAATGTGCTGAGTTGTGCTCACTTAGTACAATTTTTCGTCCATACTTAACGAATGTCTACCTTTACTAGTTAGTTGCTAAAAAATTTAAAATATTGTAGAGCTGTTGAGAAATTTGGAATTTTGGAAATTTGTTGTTGTGTTGATTTGTACTCGTTACTCGTTAAATTCAATATCGCATATTTAGAAGATATTGGAAATTTAAAATTGTGCTGATATGTGCTATCCTAGCACAATTTTCGTCCATACATTGAAAATTTGTATTTCCACTCGTTACTAGTTAAAATCAAAACAAGAAAATTATCAGGCCGAACTTTTTATACCGTCAACATTTGAAGTTGTTCAAAAAAAATTCCATTGAAAAATTTCGCTCTAATAAAAACCGTTATTTGGGGACTATACGAGATGTGGTCCTGCATAAGTAATATTTGCCATAGGCTGTAGTAACGGTTCCGAACTTCAAATACGAAAATTGAAACAATTTTGGTGAATAATGTTGCAAAAATCATGAAAATACCGAATATCTGCGGGTTCCGTTATATGAACGCAATGCTAAAACGTGAACCTATATAAACAATTCTCTCCTAGGGCACAAAATACTACGAAAGAACCCTTGTGTGGATTTTAGGACAATTCCATTGAAAAATTCGGCTGAAATCATAAAATTACCAAACGATATCGTGGACCTATATGGACAATTCTCTTGTCGGGAAAGAAGTAATCGCAAGGAACCCCTAGTGTAGAATTTTAGACAAAAAAGTCAGAAAAATACCGAATATCGGGGGGTACCGTTATATGGAGGATATACGATATACGTGGACTGATACAGCCCATCTTTAAACTTAACCTGCCTGCAGACAAAATACGGATCTGTGCAAAATTTTACAGACAGACGGACGGACAGGGCTAAATCATCCTAGAATTTTACGCTGGTCAAGAATATATATATATAATTTGTTGGGTCTAAATTCTTGTTTAGATGAGTCACAAACGGAATGACGAACTTAATATACCCTCCATACTATGTATGTATGGATGGAGGGTATAAAATATATATAGAGGGTGAGATGAAAAAACTGCAGCCAACTTCAGACTGCTGTCATTTCTAAGCCACTCGTCTGACAACTGTTAAAATTATTTCATTGGCAGCTCATTATATTGTTTACAAGCGTACAAAAGCATTTCGAAAAATAAAGAAGTGACTTGATCGAAACCCGCGTGGCCGAAAGATGGCTCGTGAGCTGAACATATCGCAATATTCCGTTCGGAAAATTTTGAAAAATGAGCTCGGGATAAAGCCATTGAAATTCCAAAAAGTGTAAGAACTTATACCGCAATAGAAAGAAAATAGACTTAAGAGCTAAAGAGTTGCTTTGCTTGGCCGAAAGTGGTGAGCTGCCGCATTTGGTTTTCTCCGTTTCCGAAGAGAAAACATTCGTTGTCCAGTAGTTTGTAAATAAACAAAATGATCATGATTACTTGCCAACGAGGTCTCCGCTCGCATTAATCGAATATTAGAATAAATACCGAATATTATCGCGAAAAATTTTTTGGATGGTGCACGCAAACACTTTGGCCGCAGACCTTGGACATTATAACCGGACCTCACTACCATCGCACTCAGCACGCGCCATCCTAGAATGGTTACAAAATGAGGTTCCTCGCTTCATTTCCATCGCACAATGACCACTAAAATCTCCAGATACCGATCCGTTGGTCTATTCTGTCTGGAATATTGTGGAAAGCAAGGTTGGCATTAAAAAATAGCAAAGTGCCGATTACGGTTTCATTGGCCATTTAAAGGCCATAATTCGTGCCAAATTCAAATTCGAACAAATCTAAACTTATTCTAAAATTTGATGATATTTCCGACATTTTTCCTTACATTCAATAAAATTTAAAAAAATATAAAATTATGGCGTTTGGCTTTTTTGTTGTTTTTTTATCTCACCCTGTATTTAATTTTTAGTACATTTTAGTACTTTTCGTACACCTTTCGATACGAATTTTCAAAAAGCACGACTTATCGTACGCCTACGTACCAAGACTGAACTTCGTGCAAAATTTCAACATTCCAGCTTCTGGACGTTGATTCAAGATCAGTCAGTTATTCCACTATTCTTGTATACATATAGATAGATGATCATCTATAAAATATCGAAGTTTTTTTTACACAAGATTCTCACCAACAACTTACCACGAATACTTTCTATCCTAACTATAAAAGACCGATAATAATTTTTCATCTATAGAAGACCTTCCTCTCCTATTGTGAATATACATAAAAAAGACATTTTTTCTTTTCCAGAAAAGCTTTTCAAAACATCTACTCTCTTCTACGACCTAGTGGGGGTAATTGCCTTTTGACTGCATTTGCTCGCTCCCCCTACTACGATGCCTATCTGCATTTGAGTAAAACCGAACGGTGGTCCTCCTATATGGTCGACGTTGAAAAGTACACCTGTTCCTGGCATTATGCCTACGATCCAGTTGGAGAAGTGGAGGAAATTTTAGGCGATTGTGGTTTCCACGACGTCCACGTACAGTTGAGACCAACAATCTATACCTATGGCAGCATAGAGGATTTTAAAAGTAAGTTCAAATTTCTTTCAAGTTTTAATTCATATTTAAAATGTATGATTTTCTCCACAGAAAACATGAAAGCTGTCTCACACTATACACATCGTATTCCAGCTGAGTTACAGGATGAATTTATGAATAATTTTGCCGAGGCCATGATTAAAGCTAAACCGCATTTTAAGTTTTTCAATTGTGTACGTCAGGGGGCGTTTAATTTTCCCTTTGAACAGTTGATAATTTTTGCCAGACGATGAAAAGCGAATTTAAATTTGAGATACAATTGTAAATAAAAATAAAACATAACAATTGTATTTTTTGAAATTTTTTTGTATCTGAAATTAATAAAATAATTAAATTGTATTTATAAATTTATTATACACATATTTATATCAACTTATTGTATAATAAAATTCTATATCCCACGTGTCCACTATCCAACAGATTTTTTTTGATGATAATCAGTTTTTGAATATATTGAATCTCACACATTTTTACAATGACTTTCAGTTATTCTATTCAATATTGTATTTGAAATAAGACAAAGATATTTTCGAAAGCAATTACAAACTATCACAACAAGGTCAAGTTCAAGACACCATTTTTTGAATATTTAAAATAATTTTTTGTACAGTTTTAGGTCGATGAACTGCAGTGGGCTGAACGTGTGATACTATAAACAAAAGATATTAGCAAATGATTGGGAATAGATACTTGTGAATGACATTTAGGGTCAATAAATATTCACTGTTTCGATATGGGAAATAATAAAAAACTAGTAAAAAGTCCTCCACCATTTGGAACGAATTTGGCAATTTGAAAAAAAAAATAAATAAAATCCATTAAAAATTCGGTTAAAATCTTAAAAATACCAAATGTAGCCGTCATATGTGTCTAAACGACGATGTGGACCTTCATAGGTAACATTTGTCATAAGCCATTACAATCGGTTATAATGTCGATAAAACCAAAACACCGAATATCGGGAGGTACCGTTATATGGTGGCTATACGAAGACGTGAACCTGCACAGACAATTTTCTGTCATAGGGTGTAGTATCCATTACGAACTTCAAATACCAAATTTGAAACAATTCTGGTGAAAAATGCCCATAAATCATTAAAATACCGAATATCGGGGAGGTACCATTATATGGGGGCTTAACGAAGAGTTGGACCTGCACAGACAATTTTTCTATCTTAGGCTTCAGTATCCATTACGAACTTTAAATACCAAATTTGAAACTATTCCGGTGAATAAATTCGCTAAAATCGTCAAAATATCGAATATAGGGAGGTACCGTTATATGGGGGCTATACCAAAACGTAGACCTACATGGCCCATTTTCAATACCAAAAGTCCTGCAGACATAACATACATTTGAGCAAAATGTTATCAATCTACTTCAATTCGTTCGGAAGCTAGAGTGATTTCCACAGACGGACAGACGGACGGACATTGACATAGAATTGTATGCTGATCAAGAATATACAAATACTTTGAGGGGTCTAAAATGTGAATTTCGAGGTGTTACAAACGGAATGACAAACTTAATATACCCTCCATACTATGGTGGAGGGTATAAAAATGTCGGAAATAGCATCAAATTTTTTTAATTTTAGATTTGTTTGAATTTGTCACCTTTGGCACGAATTATGGCCTGCAAACGGCCAATGAAACCGTCACACGATACCCGAATGCTGCTCTGCGGTATTTTTGCCCATTCAGGTGATCGACACTTTGGTATTTTTTAGTGCCAACCTTGCATTCCACAATACTCCAGACACAGTCCAACGGATTGGTATCCGGAGATTTTAGTGGCCATTGTGCGCTGGAAATGAAGGGAGGAACCTCATTTTGTAACCATTCTTGGGTGGCGCGTGCTGAGTCCTGTTGGAATATCCAAAGTCTGCGGCCAAAATTATTGCGTGCCCACGGCTTTAATACACCCTCCACAATATTTTCGCGATAATATAGGGCATACAGTCGATTAATACGAGCGGAGAGCGACCATCAGCTGTTATGGCGGCCCACACCATCACCATGGCCGGCACTTGAGTTCTGGTGGTCAACCGAAGGTGCACATTTTCAGCTGACCTATTTGGCAAGTAAACACGATTATTTTGTTTGTTTACAAGAAAACCAAATTCGGCAGTTCACCACTCGAAGCGACTCTTTAGCTCTTTTGAGTCTAGTTTCTTTCCGTTGCGGTTTAGGTTCTTGCACTTTTTATACCCTACACCACAAGGTGGTCAGGGTATTATGTCTTTGTGCATTTGTTTGTAACAGGCAAAAGGAAACGAGATAGACCCTTAGTTCCTTTTGACGATCTGAATCACATAGAATCACTTTCTGTGTTGATTTATGCATGTCAGTCCGTCCGTCTGTCCATGTATTCTTGTGAACAAAATGCAGGTCGCATTTATTATCCGATTGAGATGAAATTTTGCAAACAATATTTGTTTGGCCCAAGGACGAACCCTATTGAAATTGGAGATAATCGGTAAAATTTAGATATAGCTTCCATATATATCTTCGTCCGATTTGCTTCTTATTGTGCACCAAACGTGTAATATCAGCCCGAATAGTATGGAATTTTGCACATACAACCAAATTAAGCCTGAAAATAAGTATGCCAAATTTGATCGAAATCGGTTCAGATATAGCTATAGCTCCCCTATATAATGTTTATCCGATTTGTTACTTTTTGTCCTCCGCAGCCGTAATATACACTCTGTAACAACAATATTTGGGGAAATATATCAAATGCAGCTCAGAAATACCTTTGCTAAATTTTATCGAGATCGGTTCAGATTTGGATATAGCTCCCATATATAACTTCGTCCGATTTACCTTTTATTGTGCACCAAACGTCTAATATTTGCCCAAATGGGATGGAATTTGGCACATACGACCTAATTTAGCCTAGAAGGTAGTATGCCAAATTTGGTGGTGATTGGTTCAGATATAGCTATAGCTCCCATATATATTGTTCATCCGATTTGTTGTATTTGTTACCTACAGCCGTAATATGCACTCCGTAACAACGATATTCAGGGAAATATATCAAATACAGCTCAGAAATATATTTGCCAAATTTTATTGAGATCGGTTCAGATTTGGATATCTTTATATGATTTCAAATTAATTTTGCACCAAATGGGAAATACAAGTCCGAATTTAAAAGATACAAATGCTTCTCCATATTTAGTCCTTTGAATATTAAATTATAATTATAATCATAGCGTGTATGATTGAATTCTCCCATAAAAACTTTTAATTGTTATGTGGTGCTCTACTAAATTAGCAAAGTGGTGTAGGGTATCATAAAGTCGGCCCCGCCCGACTTATGACTTTCTTTAATGGTTTAATATAATCCTCTTCCAAGTGATATATGCACTCTATACCGAACTATAACTGCTCTAAAGCCAAATGTTGATAGATGGTATGATATACTTGAACATTCTTTTGTTACGGAAGCTCTACGGAATATGTATAGTGGTGCATAGTGGTATCATATTGTCGGCCCCGCCCGAATTTTGAATTTTCCTTTCCTGATTTTAATTTTTATCATGTAGAAACGTTACAACAACATTTAATCGCATAGGGAAAAATAAATAATGAAATATTTTGAAATTCTAAATTGAAGTAATATTTTTTTGAAGATTCATTGATTCACCCATCCATCCATAGTACGATGAGTTCATACACGTGTATACTGTGGAAGGCTAAGAGTCTAAATCTGTAGACAAATCCGAATGATAATTTCTAACTAGTGCTCAATTTTCAAACTATGTTTCATAATCCGGTACTGATACTTTTTTTAAATCAAATTTTAACATTGCCACCCAATAATTTCCATCTCATTAGAAAATTTGAAAATGAAACATTAGATAGACCTCAGGGACCAATTGTTTAATCTTCAATGCCACAATTGAACAATTTCAAATACAATTTATTGCCCACAAATCAATTGTCGAAAAGTATTAGAAAATCCATTGACTGATAAGATTCGATGACATGGGCGTAGCGCCGTGTGGGCGATGGATTTGTTTGTAAACAAATCGATTGTAAATGCATTCATTATTGGCTATCCCCCCTCAGGAAAAACAACCCTCACAACTACGCATGGCCGATGCCATTGTCGTTGCTATGGCCGTGACAGTGAAAATTGAAAAAATCACCTATTGACACATTCTCGCTATGTTTAGATGAACAACAATGGGAGAATGTTTAAAATTCAGCTTCCAAATCGCGTTACATTTGAATACGAATAGAAGGTGAATGAATGAATGACAGCGAAAAATGAGAAGCCACAGGCGCGGAACATCGAACGTTTCCAGTGAGATTCGTATAAAAGAAAATATTCCGGGAAGAATACGATTTAATGTCAATCGAAGCGGCCGTCTGTTAACAACGCGTTGTGCTACCTCCCCCACACAGAGTCGAGAGAGCGAGAGAGAAGGAGAGAAATCTACAAAAACAACAAAATTCATTCATAGCCCTCAGCATGAATCAGGCCTGCCTCTATCAGCGTGCTAACGAGGTACAGCGTTACGATGCGGAAGAAATTCTCCAAGAATATGCCGAGAAATTTGTGTGGCGCCATGATGGCTTGGATTGCCTGCTGGATGTGGGTACCGGTTCGGGAGATGTTCTCATGGATTTCATCTACCCCATAATGCCCAAGCAATTTCAGAGTGTTGTGGGTTCGGATGTTTCACGGAAAATGATGCAGTTTGCCGAGAAGTGTTATAGCCGAGAGAAGCAGTGCAGTTTCCGGGTGTTGGACATAGCCACAAAGGATAAGCTGCCAGAGGATATGGTGGGGGGGTTTGATCATGTGACATCCTTCTATTGTCTACACTGGATACAGAATCAAAGGTAAGGATCTGAAAAAAAGGAATATTTAAATAAACTTTCTGTGAATTTCAGACAAGCCTTGCAAAATATTTACGATCTCTTGCGCCCAGAGGGTGGTGATTGTCTACTGGTTTTCCTGGCCACAAATCCGGTATTTGATGTTTACAAGCTGCTTAGCAAATCCACCCAGTGGTCGCCGTACATGAAAGATGTACATCGTTTTATTTCCCCCCTACACTACTCCAGCGATCCAAAAATGGAGTACACCAAAATGCTAAAGGAAACTGGTTTCACCGACATCCAGGTGGATCTGAAAGAGAAAGTCTACATTTATGAGGGCTTGGAGACCTTAAAAGGTGTTAAACTGACACAAACGCTAATTTCCATAAATAATTTTCTTTTTTTTTCGAAATTTTCAGATAACGTCAAGGCAGTTTGTCCCTTTCTCGATCGCATACCTTTATCGCGCCACAATTCATTCTTGGATGACTTTGTCAACATTGTCTCGCACGATCTTGATTTGAGGCACATTGAGGCAAATGGGGAAATTCAAAAATTCATTTCGCCCTACAAATTGTTGGTGGCCTATGCCAAGAAACCAGCTTTGATTGAAAATCTTCTCAACGATTTGATCATCTCGGTTGAAGCGGAAGCCGGCGAAGCAGAAGAGAAGAAACATATTAATTAGTTTTAAGACAAGATAACATCTGTTTTCTTTTTATGTGATAATAATTAGTTACTACTACTACTTCTATGAACGAACTGTGTAAAGTCTCTCGGGGTGAATATATTACGAATATTGTTGGAGAGAATTGAAGTTTCATTCATGGTGTGGTAGAACTAAATAAGGTTTTTTTGGAAATCATGTCGGTTACACTGTACAACACAAAAAATAATCACGGAGAAAATCCAGCAGAGTATGAAAGAAGAGCTAGAAATAGAAGACACGTGCATAGACTTTTTAAAAGTAACCTAAATAATGGGGGCAAGATCCCCCTCTTCCAAAATTTTCTACATTTTCGTTTTAAGATTCCTTAAAATTCATAGATTTTAGGTACAGGGTTGACCATATTCGACGCCATAACTTTTGACAGAGATGTCACATCGCTTAATGACATACCACGTTTGAAGCGTCAGTCCAAGCAGATTTTTACCATGAACCAATACACGCCACGCGAGCGCTCTGAAATAGTTGAAATTTACATTCAACAGAAGAAGTCAATTGTGAAAACTCAACGTGCTTTTAAAACATTATAGTGCCTTGGGCAATATTGCAGACAAAACTACTAGCACTATTTTGGTTCCATATTTTAACCCTCTAGTGAATCATTAAATTGAACTTTTTGGCCTTTTTTTTTCCAAAATATGGCTAAAAACTCTCTTTAGTCGTGGTCGTAGCCTATCAAAATATTATACAAAATTATTGGTCATAAGAAACTACTACAGGTCCCAAAAGGCATTAAAAGTCTAAATCTTACCTAAACGTCAGTAATTCATATATATTAAAGAGACATTTTAGGGTAAAATGGTACTTTATGTGATTTTATACAAGAATCTCTAACAGAGCCGGATGACGCCAAAAACCAAAATATTCTTAATCGAATTTCACTATAAGCTACTTAAGAAAATAAATTTATATTTCCGTTGTGTTTCTAAAAAATATTTGCATTAATGTTCCGAAAAAACCGAAACTGTCTCCTAATTATACCCTTCAACACTATGTGTTGGGGTTATTATAAATCTGATGGGCCAAATGCGCATAGGAAACTATATATCGATCTTCTCATCTAGCCGAGATATTGGGCGCTAAACCAATTAGTAGACCTGAAAATAATAGACCTACCAAGAACCCCAAATGCAAATAAGTTGAACAGATTTGGCTGGAAATTGTGCCAGAAACCTTAAAAATACCTAAAATCGGGTGGTACCGTTGTATGGGGGCTATATAATATTTTTTCCACTCGATTTTTCTCTTAGAGCAAATTTTCCCTCCATTTCTAGCGATTTAGCTCCCACTATGATTGGCAGCGCTTCCTCGAAAAAATAAAAGAGTTTAGAATAAACTCCGTATAAAACGCCCATTCTTCGACCAATCCCACTCGCCCATTCTTCGACCAATTCTGAATGAAAACGAGCAAATCTGTATTCTAATAAAAAAGAGTTAAAACATGTAAGCAGAGGCTATAGCGTGCGGGGCCGACCATGTGATACCCTACAACACTACAAGACGGTAGAAGCCCCCTTATGTCCAAATCCATTTTGGAAGATTTCGCTCTTGAAATTATGTAACGGAGCACTGCCTAGATATTACCCTTAGCATTTTAACCAGAACATTTACCCAATATTTACGCCCTCCGTCGTGCTATTAGTTGTTGTGGTCCATTTTGCTGCTAAATATAATCCAATGGTCATCCAAAATGCTAAAATTCTGCCCTATCCTTAACTCCCTTCTCAGGCGTGTCGATTGGCTTCAATTGTGTGATCTGGAAATTTTTTCTGTTTTTGGTCCATATTAATATATTGCGGACATCTTTGAAAACAATAGGCCTAGCCCTTCTGAGCCTAACCCTACCCTTGTGAAAATTTTCGTGAGGATCGAACGATAATTGAAATTTGTATGTAATAACCCCCCCCCCCCAAAAAAAAAAAAAAAATATACACTTCAAAATTAAAAGTCAAATTGAAAAAATCGCATGCGATAAAAAATATGAAAAAATAAAAATGTGTCACAAAATACTCCAAAATCTGTATTATCATCATTATAGGCATGTTCTTATGCGATTTTTTAGATTTTATACTTATGTGGCAAGAGGACATTCTGAATTGACAAAATTTGTCAAAATCACTCCAGCCATTCTTGAGATATAAACATTTTAGCTGACATCCCCTTCCTTTGTATATATACATTGTATATATTTCGCTATATATATCCGATATATTTACTATCTTCATCTACGTAACGGTTAGAATTGACCTGTTCGTTTATTTGTGATTTCGCTGGGATTAAAAATATTCGCGGTTTAATGGCTTAATTCTAACTTCCGCGTCGATTGGTCTATAATTGGGACCTGTAGAGCAACTGCAAAATCAGGGTTTTTTCTGTTTTTGGTCCATTTCAACCTCTAAATATTATGCGATCATCTCCAAAAGCAATAGGCTTCTATTCTGGCTCTAGCCCCACCTCCATTCTATATTACGTTTAGATCGGGCCATAATTGCGACCTGTAGAGTGATTACAAATTAACATGGACAGCCGGACGGACGAACATACATAGCTAGATCGACTCATCTCGGCGATATAGGAAGATCCATTTATACTTTCCTATGTGGGAAACCAATATTTCGAGGTGTTACAAAATTTTTGGACCAATCAAACTTATAATACCCCCAACGCATAGTATTGTAGGGTATAACAATTTGGTCGGTTTCCTGACAGATTTATACCGTCAGAATTCGATAATTTACTTATGTATACCCTCTTTGGGACACCCAATTAACATCTCATCTATATACTAAAAATAATATTGGTACAAATATGTCACTGTGAAAACTTTGATGAGAACTGTGGAATATTTTCCCATTTCATGAGAGTCATAATATTCAAAACATTAGCCCTGTGCGTAGAAGGTACCAAAAATTACAAAATTTTACAAGGGCTTCAATTATTTCCAATCCAGAATATTTTGACCTTTTGGGGGAGGTACCAAAAGGAGAGGTCCCTTCTAGCAGATATAGAAGAAGTACAATTATTGGGATGTGCGAAATTGGAAGAAAATCGGCCCCCTATTTTATATTTTATGGGAGTTATGATTGTTCGAAATTTTTTACCCATTGTGCGAGATGCTTCTGTTTGAAAAAAGGTACTAGCGAATTCTGGGTACAAATACATATAATCCGATCAGAGAGTGGCACGATTTTATTACACGAGAGCCGCAAATAACTTTTTACCTACTCCCTCCCTTTCTTTCCCTCTCTCTTTTCAAAATCAAGGTCAGAATCGCTCTTCGGACTTAACTCTGACTGGAGAAGAGCAATAATGAGAGATGTAAGCTGTGTGAAGATGGAAAGGACGTACTATGAGAGGCCTTATCAAACTTTACCCCAGAAACTAAAAAAAACATGTCAATAATTTGATCAAAGAGACGATTGCATATTCCTAACTGCTGATGGTGGCATGATATATGTAAAAAGTAAAAAGCAAATAAAACTTGATTACAGGGGCAGATAGCTTCAAACTAACGTTCTTTATTTGTTTTGGTACAGGGAAATGCGGCGGCATGCATAGAATCGCATTCTGAGTCCATTTATGTATGTCCGACCTTCTGTCTATCCATGCATTTTTGTAAACAATGTACAGGTCGCATTTTTTGCCCGATCCAGATGAAGTTTTGCACAAATCATCAAGGACGATCCCTTTTGAAATTGGAGATAATCGGTCAACATTTAGATATAGCTCCCATATATTTCTGTCCGATTTGCTTTATAATATATAATATTAGCCCAAATGGTATGGAATTTGGCACTTACGACCAAATTAGGCCTGAATATAAGTATGTCGATTTTTTTGGAAATCGGTTCAGATATAGTTAAAACTCCCATATACATTGTTTATCCGATTTGTTATTTTTGTCCTCAGGAGCCGTAATATGCACTCCGTAGTAACAATATTTGTGTAAATGTATCAAATACAGCTCAGAAATACCTTTGCAAAATCTTATCGAGATCGGTTCAAATTTGGATATAACTACCATATATATCTTTATCCGATTTTAAGTTAATTATACCAAATGGGTAATACAAGCCTGAATTGAAAAGGTATAAATGCCTCGGCAAATTTAGTAGAAATCGAGATTATTCCTTTCATATACTAGTTCCTTTGGGCTTTAAATTATAACTATGGTCATGATTTAAGTCTCACAAATTCTCCATAAAAAACTTGTATTTGTTATGTGAAGCTCTACTAAGACTTTCTTACAGGTTTATGCCCCCTACAATAGCAATATCTGTTTTAGACCCTCAAAGTATACATATTCTGAGTCAGCATACAATTTTTTGTCGATTTAGCCAGAAGGAAGTAAATCCAATTTGAACAAAGTTTCAAAATTGTGGTTTGCTGTTCGCAATAGATGTGACAAAAATTAACTGTACAGAAGAGTGAACCTTAAGCAAAGCCTCAAAGCTCTTGCCCTCTTTATTACTTACTATGGAGGATACTATGGAGGGTATATTAACTTTGTCATTCCGTTTGTAACTCCTCGAAATATTCATGTCAGACCCAACAAAGTATATATATTCTTGATCAGCGTAAAATTCTAAGCCGATTTAGCGATGTCCGTCTGCCTGTCTGTCCATCTGTCTGTTGTAATCACGCTATCTTTCGAACAAATTGAGATAGAAGGCTAAAATTCTGCACACATGTTTATTTTTCCAGTAGGCAGGTTAAGTTCGTAAATGGATCATGAAGTTTCACGTCTTCATATAGCCCCCATATAACGGTAGCGACATTATTCACCGGAATTATTTCAAATTTGGTATTTGAAGTTCGAAATGGATACTACAGCCTAAGACAGAAAATTATCTGTGCAGGTTCAAGTTTGGTAATTGATGTTCGTAATGGATACTACAGCCTATAACAGAAAATTGTCTGTGCAGGTTCAAGTCTTAGTATAGCCCCCATATAACGGTACCTCCCAATATTCGGTATTTTGATGATTTTAGCGTCATTATTCGCCGGAATTATTTCAAATTACGTATTTAGAGTTCGTAATGGGAACTACAGTCTGTGACAGAAAATTGTCTATGCAGGTCCAGATCTTCGTAGAGGCTCCATATATCAGTACCTCTCTATATTCGGTATTTTGACGATTTTAGGTATAATACCCACCGAAATTGTTTGAGATGTCGTATTTGAAATTCGTAATGAATGCTACAGCCTGCGACAAAAAACTGTCTATGCTGGTCCGGTACCTCCCTATATACGATATTTTGATGATTTCAGCTACGTTATTCACCGTTTATTTCAAGTTTTGAATTTGAATATGGTAATGGCTTATGACAAACAATACCTACGTAGCTCCACGTCGTATAGACCCCAATATAACGGCTATATTCGGTATTTTTAAAATTTTAACAGAATTTTGCAATGATTTTATTTTTTTGAAAATTTCCAAATTCGTTGCAAATGGTGGAGGGTATTAAAAGTTCGGCCCGGCGAACTTACTGCTTTTTAACTTGTTTAAACTTTTTTCGCCCCTAAAATACAGAACGCAATCATGCTCTTATCGATTTATACTAATGCCGTACCATTTTTAATCTTTTGGATCTTTTCGTACCTCTAAAGCACGAATTTATCAAAATTCTGCATCATTTTACAATAGAGCGCCCTTGCTTCGAAATTTCCAAGATGTAGCTATTATATTCCGCTCGATAACCATTTCTGTTTCATTTATGCAATAGAGTATTTATTGATTTCCTTAATGTAAATATCTCCAAATTTCACAATAACTGCACCGTTGAAATTAATATATGCCTAACCTTTAAAAATACAAACTAATTCCGTACCAAAAGTTTATGGAAAAGTAATTATTCGAAAAAAACGTTCGATCTAAACAGCCAACAAACAAACAAATAATTCAAAATTAATTACAATTCAAACTTTTATTCACTTCAAAGAGACAAGACAATAATTATAAGATATTCAATTGCCCTTGGCCGGAGAAGTACCCGAACTTGGCAGCTAAGTGGCCAAAAAGTAAATAATTTAACAAAATGTTTACCCTGTCCTACATTCTTCCTAGAAGAAAAGACAGAAACACTGCTGAGATGATTCTAAGACCAAGTACAGATACCAGACGGAAACCAGTTGTTTTATTAAATTTAAAAAACAAATTTACAAAGTGAAATGAAGTGCAAAAACGAAATGTCTTTCCCTTTCCCCATCCTCAATTTTGCCCCATTAGCAATGAATGCAAAACAAACAAATAAGAATTCCCAAACCTAAATTGAAAATTGGCTGAGAAATGTAGCCAATTAAATACTTAAGATTAAGAAAATGTTACATTAAGGACGAGGCGAAGAGGCTGGAGGAGGGGGAGGAGTATTATATATTCAATTCAGCAAAGGGAACTGGTATTACATGCTTCAATGACGACTGTCATGCTTTCTACTACGTCATCTGGGATGGATGGTAGGATGGCTGGCTGCCTGGCCGGGGAGACGACAGAAATTCATTACAAACAAATTAACAAATGAATCAAATTTCAATACGAAATTATTTTGTTTTGCTCAAAACAATTTATAATGATTTCAAGAGTGGGCTCGGCAGCTCCCTCTGAAGGATAGCTAGGCAAAGAATTTCTCCAACCACAGTTTTTTGTTTTTTTTTAATGAAGACCAACAACCACTTCAAGTTTTTAAGAATTTAATGGCAAGACTTTTCGATTTCCATGGCTATCAACTCAGGCTCTCGCATTAGAACGGCAGGCCAACTGGTATTGGCATTGATGTCTATACACGCTGCTGCCTTCGAATATTTCCGAGATTTGGAGTAAGCGGTAAAACCTCTTCAAAAATCATTTATCTAAATTAATTCCTGTCGTTTACATTTCGTAAAACAAATCAAAGATTAAGACAAACATTAGTTTTTAACCCGACATGGCAGAAGAGCGAACATTTCGCTCGCTTCCAAACACCACCCAACTCATGTTCGGCGAGAAATGCTCCATTGGCTCATAAACAGAAGGAAGATTGCTAAAAACAATATGAGGTCGTGAGTGTTAAAATCATTGTTTCTGACACTGGGGGTTGGGGGGAATAAATGGGTTCGAAAAGACAGGAAGGAAATATTATGGCAAAGTGAACAATTTTATTGTAAACAGAGAAAGTGTTGACGACCTATTCGAAAAAAATTTGATTTAAAAAACTGGTAAAAACGCAATAAGTTTGATTGGGCCGAACATTCAATAAATTTTGCCAAATGGAATGAATTTGGAAATTTCAAAAAAAAAAAAAGAAATTACGAACTTACAGCTTGGCCGGGCCGAACTTTGAATACCCTCCACTATTTGGTATAAAATTGGCAATTTAAAAAAAAAAAGAAAGAAAAAAAAAATAATAATAATAATGATAATAATAATAATAATAATAATAATAATAATAATAATAATAATAATAATAATAATAATAATAATAATAATAACAATAATAATAATAATAATAATAATAATAATAATAATAATAATAATAATAATAATAATAATAATAATAATAATAATAATAATAATGATAATAATAATAATAATAATAATAATAATAATAATAATAATAATAATAATAATAATAATAATAATAATAATAATAATAATAATAATAATAATAATAATAATAATAATAATAATAAATAAAATCCGTTAAAAATTCTGTTGAAATCTTAACAAGTTAAAAGGCAGTGAGTTCGGCCGGGCCGAACTTTGAATACCCTCCACCATTTGGAACGTATTTGGAAATTTTCAAAAAATAAAATCCTTAAAAAATTCTGTTAAAATTTTAAAAATACCGAATATAGCCGTTATATTGGGGTCTATACGACGTGGACCTACATAGGCCTTGTTTGTCATAAGCCATTACCATATTCAAATTCGCAACTTGAAATAAACGGTGAATAATGTAGCTAAAATCATCAAAATATCGTATATAGGGAGGTACCGTTATATCGGAGCTGTGCGAAGACCTGGCCCAGCATAGACAATTTTCTGTCACAGGTTATAGCATCCATTACTAACGTCAAATACGATATCTCAAACAATTTCGGTGGGTATTGTACCTAAACTTGTCAAAATACCGAATATAGGGAGGTACTGATATATGGGGCCTTTACGAAGACCTGGACCTGCATAGGCAAATTTCTGTCACAGACTGTAGTTCCCATTACGAACTCTTAATACGTAAATTAAAACAATTCCGGTGAATAATGACGCTAAAATCATCAAAATACCGAATTTTGGGAGGTACCGTTATATGGGGGCTATACGAAGACGTGGACCTGCACAGACAATTTTCTGTCATAGGCTGTAGTATCCATTACGAATCTCAAATACCAAATACCAAATTTGAAACAATTCCGGTGAATAATGTCGCTAAAATCATCAAAATACCTAATATCGGGAGGTACCGTTATATGGGGGCTATATGAAAACGTGGACCTACATGGCCCATTTACGAACTTAACCTGCCTACTGGAAAAATAAACACGTGTGCAAAATGTTAGCCTTCTATCTCAATTCGCTCGAAAGATAGCGTGATTACAACAGACAGACGGACAGACAGACAGACGGACATGGCTAAATCGACTTAGAATTTTACGCTGATCAAGAATATATATACTTTGTTGGGTCTGACATGAGTATTTCGAGGAGTTACAAACGGATTGACAAAGTTAATACACCCTCCATAGTAGGTGGAGTGTATAAAAATACCGAAAATAGTCGTACGACGACATGAACCTGCGTAGGTAACATTTGCCATAAGCCATTACAATATTCAAATGCGAAACTTGTAAAAAAATCTGTTTATAATATAGCTAAAATCATCAAATTACCGAATATAGGGTGGTACCATGGAGGTTATAATAGTGGACCTGTACGGACAATTTTCTGCCATAAGCTGTAGTATCCATTACGAATTTCAAATACAAAATTTGAAATAATTCCGGTAAATAATGTCGCTAAAATCATCAAAATACCCAATATTTCGTTCGGAAGCTTGAGTGATTTCCACAGACGGATAGACGGACGGACATTGCTAAATCGATATAGAATTTTATGCTGATCAAGAAAATATATACTTTATGGGGTCTAAAATGTATATTTCGAGTTGTTGCAAACGGAATGACAAACTTAATATGCCCTCCATACTATGGTGGAGGGTATAAAAAGAACAGTTCATTAGTATTAGTCGGTTTTGCTGACACATGTATACCCCCAGCCTTGAGTTATGATTATTCTAACTGTTGACCTTTTATGGGGGAGGTTCCGAAGCAGTTGACCAATATTGTCCAATTCGATTAATTACATATTCATATCAGATTTCTGGCTAAGGGAAATATTTAGATAAAATATGTTTTATAGAATCGCCGACTTGTTCCACAAGTTATGACAGATGTTGGAAATTGTGACACTTTGTAGTTGAGGTACCAGAACGGGTTGGCAGATCACAACAGATATTGCGTTAGCAAAAAATGTTTGGATCTGTGAAATTTGAAGAGAGTTGGATGCTTATTTCGCATTTTATGACCGTTTTGGTTTTCAAAAGTTTGAACGCTTTGTGGGGGAAGTACCAAAAGGAGAGTAGCCTCGACATATGGAAGTGGTCGGGGAAATGTGTACTTAAATTGTACGAAAAGTACTGAATGTTACCATATTTGGTGTTGGGTGAAGGGGTAGAGATAGAGATAAAATTCAGAAATTTAATATTTGGATTACCGATGGTATTTGTGTTTAAGATTTGGCGGTGGCTTGGAAATTCGTCCTAAATTTGTGCGAAAAATACTAAATAGTACTACATTTGGTTTTCGGTGAAGGGATGTCTTGAAATTAGATATTGAGGTCTGTGTTGGTATTTAGGATTGAGATATGATTGTGGTTTAGGAAATGTTAAGGTGAGGGTACATAAGTCTTTACATGGCACATTTCGTGACATATCATAAAAGACATATTATAAAGAGCCGCACTCGAATCCTGCCTTCGTTTCCCTTTATAAATTGACATTCATATGCCTAGCTATGATGCCAAGCTTCTTATGTAACCCCACCTTTACCATAATTTTACGAAAAGTACTGAATAGTACTACATTTGGTATTGGGTGAAGAAATAGTACTGAAATCCTGAAATTTGCTTTTGAGGTCACCGTTGGGTTCTTGGGTTAACATATATATATAAAATTGATATATGGTCTATTCAGCAATGGTTTTACTAATATCCTCCTTGGTTATCGCTTCCCCCTTTGTGAGGGAAGTACCAGAAGGAGTGCGCCGATATATCCAATTTTCACAGCAGATCTTGTATTAGTAAAAATAATGGGATGTGTGAAATTTGATGAGAACCAGATGCTTATTTCGGATTTTGTAATTGTTTTGGTTGTTGAAGGAGTGGGCCGACATATCCCATCTTCACAGCAAACCTTGTATTATTGGAAATAATGGGATATGTGAAATATGAAACGAGCCGGAAGCTTATTTCGGATTTAAAAATTGTTTTTGTTATTCGAAACATTAACCCCTGTGGGGGAGGTACCAGAAAGAATAGTTCGATCTCTACCATCTTTATAAGAGATCTTGTGTTAATAGAGACATTGAGATGTGCCAAGCCTGAATGGAATCGGATGTTAATTTTGCATTTTATGAGCTTCATGGATATTCCAAACGTTGACCCTTTGTGGGGGAGGTACCAGAAGCAGTGAACCGATATATCCCATCTTCACACCAGACCTTGAGTTAATAAAAATATTGTGATGTGTATAATTTGAATAGAAACGGATGCTTATTTCGTATGTTATGATCGTTTTGGTTATTTGAAATTTTAACCCTTTGTGGGGAGGTACCACAAGGAATGTTCTGATCTCTACCATCTTTATAGCAGATCTTGTGTTGATGAAAATATTCAGATGTGCAAGTCTAAATGGAATCGGATGATAATTTCGTGTTTTATGAGCTTCATGGTTATTCAAAATTATAACCCTTTGTTAGAATTATTCAAAATTTTGACCCTTTGTGAGGGAGCTACTTGATGGAGTAAACCGACATTGTCCATTTTCGCACCTAACCTAGCACTGATGCAAATATTAGGATTTGCAAAGTTGGAGCAACATCGGATTATCGTTTCTCTTTTTGTGCAGAAAAATATATTTTTTGAAAATTTCAACCTTTGTGGGTGGGGTACCAGAAGGAGTGGACCGATATTGCCCATATCCGAACTCGATTAAAGTTTGATAATAATATTACGATGTACCAAGTATGGACCAAATCGAATACTATTGTGCACACTAGCCAGGCAGACAGATGGACGGACGGACTTCGCTAGATCGACTCCAAATGTCTTGAAACGGATTTGGTCCAAAGAGACCTAGCGTTTAAAAACGTTATTTCGATGAGGCACATTTTGGCCGTATCATATCATCTGATACGGCCAAAAAGTGCCCTCTCTAGCCATATGGCTGAAGGTATAAACAAAAATATTTTAACAATTCTGTTAAAATCTGCAGAATGGAGAATATAGTGAGTTATCGTTAAAAATGGGGTCTATACGAAAACGAAGTGCAAATACGAAATTTGAAACCATTTCGGGAAATAAAATACCTCAAAGTCATCAAAATACCGAACATCGGGAGGTAACGATATATGGGGTCTATACGAATACCTGAACCTGTATAGACAACCTTTAGACACAGGTTGTAGTACCTATTAAGAACTTCAAATATGAAATTTGAAATAATTATATGATGAATTATGCAGATAAAATCATCAAAATATCGAATATCGGGAGGTACTGGGTTTTACGAAAACCTGGACCGGCATACACAGTTTTCTGTTATAGGCTGGAGTACCCATTATGAAGAGCAAATACGAAATTTGAACCATTCCGGTGAATAATGTAGTTAAAATCATCAAAATACCGAATACAGGGAGATACTGTTATATGGGGGCTAAACGAAATACATGGGTCTGCATAGGTAATTTTCCGTCACAGGTTGTGGTATTCATTGCGAAGTGCAAATACGAAATTTTAAATAATTCCGGTGAATAATGTTTCTGAAATCTGCAAATTGACTGCATAGACAACTTTCTGTCAAAGGCTGTTGTACCCATTACGAAGTTCAAATACGAAATTTGAAATGATTCCGGTGAATAATGTAGCTAAAATCATGAAAATACCTATACCTAAACCTGGACCTATATAGCCCATCCTCAATACCAAAAGTCCTGCAGGCTAAATTCACATTTAAGTAAAATTTTATAAACATACTTCAATTCGTTCAGAAGCTAGAACGATTTCCACAGACGAATAGACAGACAGACGGACTGACGGAATTCTATGCTGATCAATCCCCATAGGAAAACTTAAATTCAGCCTAGGCTGAAAGAGAGTTTTCCCCATAGGAAAACTTCAGTTCAGCCTAGCCTAAACTCCAATCCTATGAAAATACCTCATTCAGCCTTAAAAAGCGCTACGATGGCATCATTCCCATTGTTATTATATTTCATTGCCGGGGTATTATTGAGGCGTGAGTTTGCTTAAAAATTAAAACAACATCTCCATCGTCTTGATCTCAGGGCAAATAATAAATGACATGATGCCAGAGATTTGATGATGAAGATTTCCAGCTCCAGACGCCGTCGTCGTCGTCTTCGTCGTTGATGTCTATCACCAAATCATTACATTCATTCATTTCACCAAGGCGGGAAAATAAATAAAGGGGTTAATCGTGAGCACACACGTACAATTGTATTAACATTCATCCCTTTCCCAAACGGCAGGACACCCTGCCTTAAATGATACTTTCCATTACTGCTAGGTATGAAGGAAAGCCTAACGAAAATGGAAAAATTTACATAAACAAATGTTCGCTGGCATTAATAACTCATTTTAAAATTCCGCGGTGACGTGCTGATGTCTACACACACACACCCTTGCACACATGCCTCTCCAGCCAGCCGGGGCCGGGCAGAGAAGGAGTTCAACTACGGAAATTTTAGACTGTCGTTAACAATTAAAAAATGTACATTCATGGATGGGGGGCAAAATGAGGACTTACATTTCCATTTGCTTTGGCTAAAAACTTCTTGGCAAGGCCTCATGTCTCCATAATCCTCATTGCTCCTGACATCCGCCGCAGTGCATGCCACATACAGGTTTGCTCTGCGCTGTGCTGCCGTGTAATAATATTTTTCATTAAGCACCAAAAATTATAATTAGAATGTAATATTTTATATTTACTCTTCTCCAACTCCTGCTCCTCCTCTTTCTGTGGGCCTTAGCATTAAAAGATGGAGACACTGCACCAGGAGTGTAGACAACCATCATGGAAATTCCTTTTTTGCATATCTTCGTCTTAACCCTTTTTACGAAGGTGAGGCACAACGAGGTAGGTGGAAACTAACCTGGGCTGGAAGAAGCAATGACGATATTGATTAAGTTATTTAAATCAATCCCGCTGGTTTTTTGATAAACAGCGAGGAAAAAAACAAAGTTCGGCTGAGCCACCTTATGGTAAAGGAAACATTTTTATATGAAAGTACCGAGATTCAAGCGTGTTTCACTTTAAAATTTATATACCAGCAAGACCGTTTGGACAATGCAGTTAAACTTATCAAGAAACCATAAAGTGAGTCAGGCAGTTATATGGGGCCATACAAAAATGGGAACGGGATAGGCAATTTTATACTCCTGGGATTGTCATCTATCAAATCTTCCAAAATACCAAATGTGAAACAATTTTGTGGGTAAATGTGACTAGGATTATCAAAATACCGGTGGGTATCGTTATATGCGCGCTATAGAAAAACGTGGATCTGAATATTCAAAGTTCTGCCAATCGGCTAGAACCCATTATGAACTACAAATATCAAATTTTAGAAAAATTCGTGGAAAAAATCATCAAAATATCGAATATTGGCAGGTACCGTTATATGGGGGCTTTACCAAAACGCGAACCCATGCAGGGTGAGATGAAAAAATTGCAACCAACTTCAGACTGCTGTCATTTCTAAGCCACAGCTGTTAAAGTTATTCCAGTGAAAGCATTTTGTAGAGAATTTTTCAGAAAAAAAGTTATTCGTGATGGAATTCAAGCGTGATAGTGTGATTTCTTTGTATTCGGCTGGAAAACCACAAGTGGTTGTCGTTAGAGCACCCCAGCATTTAAATGTGAATAAGTCTTTTGTGTCTCGTACCATCGCTCGTTACCGTGATACTGGTAGCATAGCCCGACGTCAAGAAAGCAGAATTGGTTCGAAAAGTAAAGAAGGGACCTTATAGAATCTCGCCCGTCGCAGTGGTCGAAAATGGCTCCTGAGCTGAACATATCGCAATATTCCATTCGGCAAATATTGAATAATGAGTTCGGGGTAAAGGCATTGAAATTCCAAAAAATTCAAGAATTTACACCGCAACGGAGAGAAAATAGACTCAAGAGATCTAAGGAGTTGCTTCGCTTGGCCGAATGTGGTGAACTGCCGAATTTGGTTTTCTACGATCACCCATGAGAAAACATTCGTTGTCCGGCAGTTTATAAACAAACAAAATGATCGTTTTTACTTTCCAAAGAGGTCAGCTGAAGATGTGCACCTTCGGTTGGCCACCAGAACTCAAGCACCGGCCATGTTGATGGTGTGGGCCGCCATAACAGTCGATGCTCCCTCTCCGCTCGTATTAAAGAATAAATGCCGAATACTATCGCGAAAATATTCGGGAGGGTGTATTAAAGCCTTGGGCACGCAAACATTTTGGCCGCAGACCTTGGACATTCCAACAGGACTCAGCAACATCGCAGTCAGCACGCGTCACCCAAGAATGGTTACAAAATGAGGTTCCTCGCTTCATTTTCAGCGCACCATGGCCACCAAAATCTCCGGATACCCATCCGTTGGACTATTGTGTCTGGAGTGTTTTGAAAAGCAAGGTTGGCACTAAAAAATACCAAAGTGTCGATCACCAAGCGCTTCACCGGGAATGGGCCAAAATATCGCATAGCAACATTCGGGCAGCTTGTGACGGTTTCATTGGCCGTTCGAGGGCCATAATTCCTGCCAAAGTTGAACAATTCGAACAAATCTAAACTTATTCTAAAAAAATCGTCAAAATACAGAATATAGGGAGGTACCATTATGCGGGGGCTGTAACGTGGACCTGCGGAGACAATTTTCTGTCATTGGCTGTAGCATCCATTACGAAGTTCAAATACGAAATTTCAAACAATTTCGGTGAATATTGTACCTAAAATCATCAAAATACCGAATATAGGGAGGTACTGAGATCTGGGATGCCTATTCGAATCGTATGAAACCTATATATAGGAGCTATAGTTATATCTGAACTGGTCGGATGTGCCAAAATTCAGGACTTTTTGACAGATATTGGTCATTTGGTGCACAATTAACCCAAAATCGGTTGAAGATATATATGGGAGCTATGTCCAAATCTAAACCGATCTTGATAGAATTTGGCCAAGATATTTCTAGGCTGTTTCTGATAACTGGTACCAAATATCATTGTTGTAGAATACATATTACGAATGTGAGGGACTTAAGCTCCAAATCGGATGAAACATGTATATGACGGCTATAAGTATATCAGAACCGATTTTCACCAAATTTGATGTACTTACTTCTAGACTGAGTTTGGGTTGGATGTGCCAAAATGCAGGTCATTTGGATTTATATGGGCCATTTGGTGCACAATTAACCCGAAATCGGTTGAAGATATATGTGGGAGCTATATCTGAACCTTATCCGATTATCCAAAGGCCAAACAAATTTGGGAAAGTTCATCTCAATCGGATAATAGCTGCGACCTGCATTTTGTTCAAAAAAATTCATGGACAGACGGACTGACATGCATAAATCGACCCAGAAAGTTATTCTATAAAGGTCCTTAAAGGTTACAAACAAATGCACAAATACATAATACCCTCACCCCTATGAGGTGTAGGGTATACAAACTAATTATCTTTAAGAAATTTACATAAAACGGGAGTAAATAGAAAATCGTCACTTCTTATTGAGAAATGCATATACCACACACTATTTATGTATTTAGTTGATAAATTGATTATATGCCTAAAAGTATGCTTTAATTTTGAAAAATTCACTTGGCTTTGTTTAAACCAAGTTTTACTGGTGCTCTTCTGTTGATCAACGATTACCGCCTTATTTTATTGTTTTACATCTCCTTTGGAATTCCCGTACACCTTGCAACCGCCTGTAGATATGAGGAAATAACAGAAGTTTTCAAAACATTTCTCCGTCACATGAAATATTAAAAGAAGATGTTGGCAGTGACGCGCCAGTCAAAGAAAACGCCAACCACTGGACATTGCGACACAGACCAAACACCATTGATGCCAATGCGCCAAGTGTTACAAATAGTTTTCCTATGCAAATCCAAACATTTAACCTTTCAATGATGCTCTGCACTCGCAGAGAACACTTTGGTAAAATGCAACCTTCACACACAGACCATCCACTACACACACACCTTTGGTATTTGTAAAAGAAGTCACATCCGAACCGATGCTGGGGAACAGACATTGTTCTATGGCAATTTCTTTCCAAAGAATTTCATAATTAATGCAAAAGCCTTTTCCGAATGGATGCAACACCTGTGGTTAGTTTTAGACGACCCCAAGTACTAAACCGCAAATATTTGGCCATTCGATGTGGGATAGTTTTATCGAAGTGGATGTGTGTGAGTTGGTATGTTCATCCATATGTTCGCCCAAAAGGCATTAACAATAACAATTATGTTTTGGTGTTGTAATGTGATGTTTTGGTGTAAAAGTTTTTCAATAGTTTTAAAAAAATGAAATTTATATTTGAAGGTAAATATTTAAGTTTATTGTCCCGCAACAAATATCAGTAAAATTAAAATGTCAAAAGAGAGAAAAAATTCAAAAATTCAGAAAAAATGCTCCCACCAATCGATCCTGACGCAACGGCTGAAGCTAGAATAGGGGATTTTTTCAGAATGTCAATGTCCAAAATATTCGCGGTTTAATGGAAATTTTTACTTTTATTTTATAGAAATGTTGTGGTCTATTTCACCCACTAAATATTACCCGATGACCAAAATTGGATGACTTCTGCCCTTCACTATGCTCTAGCCCCATGCTAAATTCGGTGTCGATTGGTCTATAATTGCGATCTGTAGGGCAACTGCAAAACCAGTAAAATTTTCAGTTTTTGGTCCATTTCGACCCCTAAATACTATGCGATCATCTCCAAAAGAAATAGGGTTCTATACTGGTTCTAGCACCACCTCCATTCTAAATTTCGTGAAGATCGGGCCATAATTGCGATCTGTAGATTGATTACAAATTACAGACGGACGGACGGACATACATAGCTAGATCGACTCAGCTCGGCGAGATAGGAAGATCCATATATACTTTCCTATGTGGGAAACCAATATTTCGTGGTGTTACAAAATTTAAAATAACTCTTTTTCAAAAATTCTGGACTTTTGTGAAGGTTGTACCAAAAAAACTGGAACTGAACTCTAGCTCCAAAATGACTTCCGTCTTTAAGATAGTTGTTTTTGTTCAAAATTTTGACCTTCTGTCTCCTTTGGTCCATTTTTTAACTTCATCTATAAGTATGCAATTTTTATGGTTCCATGTTTGGAATAAACCGGTATTCAGCGATTGTCCGGAGCTATGAGTGCTCGCCTTTGATAAATGAGTTAATTATTGAAGTAACAAGTTAAATAGTATCAGTCATTTTGCCGAGACTTTAAGTTATGATTATTCTTACTTACGGGGGAGGTTCCGAAGTACTTTGCAAATATAGTCCAATTTGTATTTAACTTAAGTCTGATATAAATATTAAAACGTGCCACATTTGGACTATATGTTTTACTTGTTATACCTTATATGAGATATGCGCAAAATTTTTGGAAAATGTGAAAATATGCGTGAGGTACCAAATATAGCGGACAAAAATACTCCCCTCCATCTAATTTTATATGAAATCCTAAATTCTGATTAATTACATATTCATATCAGATTTCTGGTTAAGGGAAAAAATTAGGCATAGCAACTTGTATAGAATCGCCAATTTGTTTCGCAACTTATGGCAATTTGAAATTGTGACCCTTTGTGGGTGAAGTACCAGAAGGGGTGGGGCAGATGTATATAATCTTCAGAACAGATCTTGCGTTAGGAAAAATATTTTAATGTGTGAGGAGAGTTGGTTGCTTATTTCGGATTCCTTGAGCATTTTGAACGCTATTTGGGGAGGTACCTGAAGAAATGGTGCGATATCTGTCATATTGAGATATACCAAGTCTGAACGGAATCGGATGTTAATTATGCATTTTATGAGCTTCATGGATATTCAAAATGTTGACCCTTTGTGGGGGAGGTACCAGAAGGAGTGGGCCGATATATTCCATCTTCACACTAGACTTCAGATTAATAAAAGTATTCTGATATGTGTAATTTGAAGACAATCAGATTCTCACATCACATCTTATAAGAGTTGTAATTATTCCAAATTTTGACCCTTTGTGAGGGAGGTACTTAATGGTGTGGACCGATGTTGTCGATTTTCGCACCTGATCTAGCACAGACGCAAATATTAGGATTTGCAAAGGTGGATCAAAATCGGATTATCGTTTCTCCTTCTGTGCAGAAAATATATTTTTTGAAAATTTCGACATTTTGTGGGGGAAGAACCAGGAGTGGACCGTCATGCCCATTTCCGAATTCGATCTAAGTTTGACAAAAAAAAAAAAAAAATTACGATCTAACAAGTTTGGACCAAATAGGGTACTCCCTTTGAGAGTTATCGTGCGCACCAGCTAGACAGACGGACAGATATCGCTAGATCGACCCCAAATGTCTAAAAACGGAGGTGGTCCAAAGAGACCTAGGTTCTAAAACCGTTATTTCGACTAGGCACGTTTTGACCGTATCAAATGATATATACCCTCTCTAGCCATATGGCTAAGGGTATAATTAGATATACATAGCGCATTTGATGCATGAACTATATAAAATCGGCTGAAAATATATATGGGAGCTATAACCAAATCTGAACCGATTTCAATATACTTTGTTAATTAATTTTTGTTCTAAATTCAGTTACATATTCCAAATTTGGAAACTGTATCTGTAATCGATCAAAAGATATGTACATATTAAATCTGAATTTTTTTTGGGGTACCTCCGATTCGAATGCTATACCTCCATCTTTATATAGCCTGTATTACTTTTAGTCGATATTACGGTATATTTGGACATTTTCAGGAAAATCTGTGCAGCGGTTTTCCAATAGTACCTATGGTGTGGAGCTAACATTTTAAATTGACAGTCATTTATGTTATGAAATCGAGGAGGTTTTACATGATTCTCGCCTTGGCAGCTCCATTGGACCGATGCTCCTGCCAGCGCTCCTTTTGAATTACCGATGGTTATCATAGATAGTGGTCTATTCCTCATATACCAAATCAAAGATTAGCTATAAGGCTTTCACTTTCCTCTTGGTTGGGGACTATCTTACATATCTGCTGTTCTATGGTTCACAGCTTTCGGTTGAGAATGCAACACCACATCGAGCTAAGCTCTGCCCACGATTTGGTATAAACCATAACCAGCGCGTTACAATTAAGCCGGGTCTCTCCGTGTTCAGACCAGAAGAGTTTCATAGAGTTTCTTCATAATCGAAAGTACTATCAATTATTGTTCCATAGTACTGTATGGACTGGTCACCCAAATAAGAAAAATGTTTAGGCATAAGCAGGGAATAGGACGAGTGCAACACAGAAGTGCCGCACTGGTGGAGCAGTCTAATAATTACGTTTACATGAACTTAGGTTTCTCACTGCAAGGAGCGGAATCTATTTACCTCTTCCGCACTTACCTTGGCGAAAGAAAGTGTCTCCGAAAAGAATTATAAAGATCTGTGAAGAGTTGAGATTTTCACCACCCGCGGTATCAGAAATAGACCTGTGGTTACTTATGCTATGAAGAATTCCAAAGAACACAAAATTGTCCAAAAAAAGAATTTGCTACCAAAACCCTTAAAAGATGTTAATCTCCAACAAATGGCACTCATTCAACTATAAATATGACGACATGACTCTTTCCCGGTGGTGATTTAGTTTTGTTTACATTTTGAAATTTAAAACGTTTTTCGAAAAAGTTTTTGCTCAAATGGACCAAGTTTACTGGTCTCTATTGAATTTATTGTAATTTCATAACCAGGAGGAGTTTGAGTGGATAGGGTGGTGGTGGTGGGGGTTGAACACTATTTGTTTGCCATTTGTCGGACCAAAAGCATTTGCCAACAAAAGGGTGTTTGGAATTTCTCACTTGGAGAGGAACAATGGTAATTTGTCCATTTAATGTCTAGACAAAAGCCTCCAATTACCTTATCCGATTACAAGAAGATTATTCATTGAAATCGGAAAAATAGAAAATAAAACGAAGTAGCAGAAGAAGAAGAAAACACCAGAACAACACCAGATGTGAAAGGTATTTGGCAGAAGAATGCTGGGTAGAGCAAATCAAAACATAAAACAAACGTAAGGCAATGCTGCTGGCCTGTAAATGAAATATGATAAAGTCAAACTGTAGTGATTTATGAGGAGTTCGGGGGGAAACAGGGTGTCAGATTGAATTCGATGTGAAAGAACTTTGTGCAGAATTGAAGAAATGTTGAAAAGAAAAAAAACTTGAAAATTATTAAATGAAACAAATGGAAGAGAAGAGTATTTGGTCTTCTATGAGAAGACCCTCTGATCTTCTATGAGAAGACCTTCTGATCTTCTATGAGAAGACCTTCTGATCTTCTATGAGAAGACCTTCTGATCTTCTATGAGAAGACCTTCTGATCTTCTATGAGAAGACCTTCTGATCTTCTATGAGAAGAACTTCCGGTCTTCTATGAGAAGACCCTTTGGTCGTCTATGAGAAGACCCTTTGGTCTTCTATGGGAAGTCCATTCGGTCGCCTATGAGAAGACCATTCGGTCTTCTAAAAGAAGACCTTCTGGTCGGTCTTCTAAAAGAAGACCTTCTGGTCTCCTACGGGAAGACATTCTGATCTTCTATATGAAAACTTTCTGGTGTTCTATGAAAAGACCCTTTGGTCTTCTATGAGAAGACCCTTTGGTCTTCTATGAGAAGACCCTTTGGTCTTCTATGAGAAGACCCTTTGGTCTTCTATGAGAAGACCCTTTGGTCTTCTATGAGAAGACCCTTTGGTCTTCTATGAGAAGACCCTCTGATCTTCTATGAGAAGACCTTCTGATCTTCTATGAGAAGACCTTCTGGTCTTCTATGAGAAGACCTTCTGATCTTCTATGAGAAGACCTTCTGGTCTTCTATGAGAAGACCCTTTGGTCTTCTATGAGAAGACCCTATAGTCTTCTATGAGAAGACCCTATAGTCTTCTATGAGAAGACCCTATAGTCTTCTATGAGAAGACCCCATGGTCTTCTATGAGAAGACCCTATGGTGTTCTATGAGAAGGCCCTATTGTGTTCTATGAGAAGACCCTATGATCTCCTCTGAGAAGACCTTCTGGTCTTCTATGAGAAGACCTTCTGGTCTTCTATGAGAAGACCCTCTGGTCTTCTATGAGAAGACCCTCTGGTCTTCTATGAGAAGACCCTCTGGTCTTCTATGAGAAGACCCTCTGGTCTTCTATGAGAAGACCCTCTGGTCTTCTATGAGAAGACCCTCTGGTCTTCTATGAGAAGACCCTCTGGTCTTCTATGAGAAGACCCTATGATCTCCTCTGAGAAGACCTTCTGGTCTTCTATGAGAAGACCTTCTGGTCTTCTATGAGAAGACCTTCTGGTCTTCTATGAGAAGACCCTCTGGTCTCCTATGAGAAGACCCTCTGGTCTTCTATGAGAAGACCCTCTGGTCTTCTATGAGAAGACCCTTCGGACTTCTATGAGAAGACCCTTTAGCCTTTTATAAGAAGACCATTTTGTCTTCTATGAGAAGACCCTTTGGTCTTTTATAAGAAGACCCTTTGGTCTTCTATGTGGATACCCTTTGGTATTCTATGCGAAGACCTTCTGGTGTTCTATGTGGATACCCTTTGGACCTTCTGGTCTTCTATGAGAAGACCTTCTGGTCTTCTATGAGAAGACCTTCTGGTCTTCTATGGGAAGACCCTTTGGTCTTCTATGAGTAGACCTTTTCGTCTTCTATGATAAGACGTTCTGGTCTTCTATGAGAAGACGTTCTGGTCTTCTATGTGAAGACCTTCTGGTCTTTTATGGGAAGAATTTCTGGTCTTCTATGGGAAGACCTTCTGGTTTTCTATGAGAAGACCCTTTGGTCTTCTATGAGAAGAAGCTTTGGTCTTCTACGAGAAGACCCTTTGGTCTTCTATGAGAAGACCCTTTAGGTCTTCTATGAGCAGACCCTTTAGGTCTTCTATGAGCAGACCCTTTAGGTCTTCTATGAGCAGACCCTTTAGGTCTTCTATGAGCAGACCCTTTAGGTCTTCTATGAGAAGACCCTTTAGTCTTCTATGGGAAGACCCTTTAGTCTTCTATGGGAAGACATTCTGGTCTTCTATGTGAAGACCTTCTGGTCTTCTATGTGAAGACCTTCTGGTCTTCTATGTGAAGACCTTCTGGTCTTCTATGTGAAGACCTTCTGGTCTTCTATGTGAAGACCTTCTGGTCTTCTATGTGAAGACCTTCTGGTCTTCTATGTGAAGACCTTCTGGTCTTCTATGTGAAGACCTTCTGGACTTCTATGAGAAGACCTTCTGGACTTCTATGAGAAGACCTTCTGGCCTTCTTGGAGAAGACCTTCTGGCCTTCTTGGAGAAGACCTTCTGGCCTTTTTGGAGAAGACCTTCTGGCCTTCTTGGAGAAGACCTTCTGGCCTTCTTGGAGAAGACCTTCTGGTCTTCTTGGAGAAGACCTTCCGGTCTTCTATGAGAAGACCTTCTGGTTTTCTATGAGCCGACCTTCTGGTCTTCTATGAGCCGACCTTCTGGTCTTCTATGAGAAGACGACCTTCTGGTCTTCTATGAGCCGACCTTCTGGTCTTCTATGAGCCGACCTTCTGGTCTTCTATGAGAAGACCTTCTGGTCTTCTATGAGAAGACCTTCTGGTCTTCTATGAGAAGACCTTCTGGTCTGCTATGAGAAGACCTTCTGGTCTTCTATGAGAAGACCTTCTGGTCTTCTATGAGAAGACCTTCTGGTCTTTTGTGGTAGGCCTTCTGAGCGGTGTGACAGTTTCATTGGCCGTTTGGAGGCCATAATTCGTGCCAAAGGTGACCAATTCGAACACATTTTAACGTATTCTAAAATTTGATGCTATTTCCGATATTTTTTGCTTTCATAAAATGAAATTAAAAAAAAAATTAAAAATATGACGTTTGACTTTGTTGCGGGTTTATTTTAACCTCCCCCTCTATATTCCCCTAATGTGACAAAATTTTAAAAATTTAGTATTTACATGAAGTCCTCTGAAGATGAATATCCCTTTGATTAAGCTTACCTCTGATTTACTATGTAATAACATTACCTTCAAAGATCTTTACTAAATTCATCAAGAAAATATTTTTATTTCATTGCATATTAAACCCATTCGTAACACCCTCGACCACCACAACCACCATCCCCGCCCGACCCTTCAATGACCGTCTAAATGGCTAAACTTTGTAATTGTAGAACAACAAAAACGACCAAAAGTTACCCAAAAATTCATAAGAAATTCTCCAAAGTAACATTTCAAGTACTTGGAGGTTGGTTGGTTAGGTTGCATGGAACTAATTGAAGTTGAGACCCTTTTATTCGAGAGGGTAACGGCCGGTGGCTGTTGTTGTTGTTGCTATTGCTCGTCTGACATCAGGAGAACAGGTGTAAAGTTAAATCATAAAATGAAATTAAAATAAAACACCATTCAGATTTTTGGTAAGAAATGGAGGTAGAAAAGTCCTTGTTTTCCTTTGGCACTTCTGTTATAAAAAGAGAGAGGGGGAGGGAAGGGGGTGTTTGGCTCTCAAAAGGGGTAACATCCCATTTGTTGGACTTTTACAGTAAATGTTTGAGTTTTAAAGACATACAACACAAATGGCACAAATGTTGATGAGGCAAGGGGAATGGATGAAATGGTAGGGGGAGGGGGGTAATTTAAGAATCTCAAGTTGTTACAAATCAAAAGGACACCTTTGGAGTTTTGTTTGTTTTCAATGTGAATGACTCGTTGTGATGATGAAGACGAAGAATAATGAGAGGCTCTCCAAAAAAAGGGTTGCACTGTTTGTGCTGGCCAAGTCCTTGGAGATTTATCAGAGAATCAAAAAAAAAAAAAAAAAAAGGAATGTGAATGTAAAACTTTGGTCATCATTTGCACTGCTTTGTTTGTGTTATTTGATCCTTTGTTTTATGGAATATTTTTTTTTGTTTGTTTGTGTCCTCTCAGCCTATCCGGGATTTCTTTGTGGCATTTACCGAATGGCAACTGCTTTACATAATTAACTGTTTTATGTTATTAATTCGTTTTCTGTGAAGTATAAACCGGCGGTATTTAGCCATGAAATTACTTATGAAAATGAGAGCAAGGACACAGTTTTCTTGCTTTTCTTTCGCATTTTGTGTTATTTTTTTTCATTTCTGGCCAACGGAAACGTATTAAAAATTTATGTAATTAAAAGATTTTTGTGTGGTAATTTTGGAAAAATTTTAAATGTAAATGGGATTATTAAAAGAGGATATAATTGGGACAAAAAGAAAAAGGTGGAGGATATTTTTTCTATGTCAGTGACGGGGGATTAACAAACACAATTAGAATGTCTTACAAAGTTTTTTTAAAGAATATGCTGGGGGATGAGGCTGTAGAAGTTCTGTTGCTCCTGACGATTTTAATTTAGGTCGTCTGTGCCTGTTTTCGTGCTAGTTCGCCTATAATGGTAATAGTATTAGTATTGGACCTGACATCTAATTTCTTCATAAGTTTGTTCCTTAATATTTTGATATGAGGTTTGGCAATTTTAGATTTTTTAGATTTTCTAATATTTTGAGGTATAAAGTCATTATTTTTTTTTAAATTATTATTAATTTCAAGAAATTAAAAAAAAACATCAAAAATACCCATGACGCCCTTGGGAGAACTCAATGAAAAAACTCCCTTTGAAATACCAGGAAGTGGTTTCAGTTCCAAATTTTTTTCTATGGAAATCATTTAAAATATTCTTTAAAAAAAACAAGATATTTGATCTCGTTGTTCCTTAAACTATTCTTAAAGAAAATCCTGAGATTTACTCAAGAGGTGCTGTAAAATAATAATTTTTGATCAGAAGAGTCTTTAAATTATATTAAAAAAATTAACAATTTTTGATAGAAGCTCTTTCAAACTATTCTTAAGAATGCTTCGAGTTTTGGTCAGAAGATCTTTCAAAATAATTCCCCGACCAAGAAAATCCGTGAGGTTTGTACAGGAGATCCTTTCAAACTATAATAAAAAAATTTCCACTGTTTTTGGTCAATGCACCTTCAAAACATTGCAAATATTAGTCACGAAGTTCTTCAATATATTAAAATAAAATCTATGGTGTTTTGTCAGGCGATTCTTTAAGGTAATATTAAAGATTTCACGGGTTTTGGTCAGGGAGTCCTTCAAATAAAAGGTTCCACCGTATTTGGCCAGGATGTCCTTTAAGTATTTAAAAATATAAGATTTTAATAAATGAGTCCTGCAATACATATTCTTAAAAAGGTCATGACTTTTGGCAAGGAGTTACTTCAAAATAATCTTAAAAATATAACGAGGAGATGAAGGAGGTCCCCCAATTAAAAAAATAAATAAATTAATAAAAAAAAGTACTTCAAGCTTTTTTGGTTTGAAATATTATTAAAAATTCCATTTGGTCACAGTGTACTTCAAAATTTCCTTAAATGACTTTAACATTTTTGAACAGGGCGTCCTCTAAAATTTCCTTGGTTCTTCAAACTATTATAAAAAGTTTTTAAAAAAAAATAAAAAAAAAAAAATAAAAAATAAATAATAAAATAAATACTCAATCCAGAGGACCTTTGAAACGTACATCCATGATTTTTGGTTATGAGGATTATCGAAATACTCACATAAAATTCATGATTTGGCCAAAAGTTTCTGCAAGAAATTTTTGAAAATTCAACGATTCTTGATGTTTGAAAATCAAGATATCCTATGATCATGTGATTCTTTCGAATATTTTCAAAAGTCCACGGAAAATTATACGGTCTTTCAATATATTCTTAAAAAATCACGATTTTTGGGCAAAATAATCTACAAATTTCACGATTATGAAAACGATGTCCGTGAATCTGTTTTTAGAAAATTATATGATCAGCAGACCCTTGAAAATAATCTTTGAAATTCGACGTTTTTTGACTGTAAGTCCTTCAAAGAAGTCCACAATTTATTGTCAGGAGGACCTTCAAAATAATCAATAAAATCCATGATTGTTGAGCAGGAAATCTTTTCAAATAATTTTGAGAATGTCACAAATTTTTGTCTGAAGGCCTCTTAAACAATTTTTTTAAAATCCATTATGTTCGATAAAATGGCCCTTTAAAATACCCCTCCAAATTCCCTGATTTTCAGTCAGGAGGTCCTTAAAAATAGTCTTTAATCCTGGAGTACCTCAAAATGCCTTGAACAATTCATTGAAAAAATTATTAATAATCCACCATTATTGGATAGGAGTTATTTTAAAATGCTTTCTTAAAATCACCACAATTTTGTTCAAAGGGTTCTCCAAAATATTATGTAAAAAGTACACGATTTTTGTTCCAGAAATTAAAATTTTAAAATCTACGATTTTTTGATCTGAAAGTCTGGCAAACGATTTTTGGCCACGGAGGCAGGAGGCCATACAAAATGTTCTTACGCATTTGACGATTGTGTCACTGTAACTGTAGTCATTGTAACTGCTTTTACAAAATGTTATAATCAGGACACCCTTCAAAATAATCTTAAAATTTATCTTAAACTATCCCGACATCCCTAAAAATGCCCTTAAAAATTGGAAGATTTATTGTATGGAGTTCAAAAAAAAATCTTAGAAGATTACGAGAATTAGATTTTTGGCAAGAAAGTCATTCAAAAATTTATTAAAATTCCACCATTTTTTAATGGGAGGTACACCAATTCTGGTTAGAATGTCCTTCAAAATGGTACCATGGTTTTCACAATTTCACTTGAAATAATCCATGATGGTTGAGCAGGGATCTCGATATTTGCTCGGGAGGCCGAATATACCAAAAAATATATTGATTAGAATTTTCTTCAAAAAATTCTAAAATATTTCGAGATTTTTTTTTCAAAACATTCTTTAAAAATATGTGATTTTCGGTCAATTGGCCCCCAGGAGGTTTTTTTAAACATTTAAAAAATCCAACAATTTTGGATCAGAAGGTCCATCTAAGAATTTCATTAAACATTTTATAATGTTTCGTCAGCATGTCCTTCACGTTTTTTGGACTTACAAAATAATTTTACAAATTTCACTATTTTTGGAAGTACCCCTAAATATTATAAAAAATCGACGTTTTTAACAAAGAAAGCCTTCAGAAGTTCCTAAAAATCTAGAGAGCTCTTCAAGATAGCATAAAAAATAAAAATTTTTGAGACAAATTTTTTTTTTAAAAGAATTTAAAAAATGTCAAGTTTGTTGCTCAGATGTTCTCTCAAAATTTCTTTGAAAGATTTCCTTTTTTTGTCACGATTTGTGGCCAGGAGGACACTTAAAATATTTTTAAAAGCCCGACTTTGATCGGGAGATTCTTCAAAATTAATTTTAAAATTTCACCATTTTTATATAGGATGTTTGTCGAAATTTCTTCAATATTCCACGATTTTGAAAGGTATTTGTCAAAGGTATTTCTGAGCTGTATATTGTTGCTACGAAACGCTTATTACGGTTGTGGAGGAAAAATTGAACAAATCGGATGAAGAATACAGGGCGAACGCCCTGTATTCTTTTAAATTTTATTGAATGAAAGCAAACAATGTCAGAAAAAGCATCAACTTTTAGAATAAGTTCAGATTTGTCCGAATTTGTCACCTTTGCCTTCGAACGGCCTATGAAACCGTCACACGCTGCCCAAATGTTGCTCTGCGGCGAAGCGCTTGCTTGAGGTAATCGACACCTTCTTTATTTTTAATGCCAACCTTGCTTTCCAAAATACTCCAGACACAATAGTCCAACGGATTGGTATCCGGAGGTTTTGGTGGCCATTGTGGGCTGGAAATAAAGCGAGGAACCTCATGTTGTAACCATTCTTGGGTGGCGCGTGCTGAGTGCGATGGTGCTGAGTCCTGTTGGAATGTCCGAGTTCTGCGGCCAAAATGATTGTGTGTTCATGGCTTTAATACACCCTTCAGAATATTTTCGCGATAATATTCGGCATTTATTCTGATGCCACGTTCGATTAATACGAGCGGAGAGCGACCATCGGCTGTTATGGCGGCCCACACCATGCCCGGCGTTCGGCGCTTGAGTTCTGGTGGCCAACCAAAGGTGCCCATTTTTTGCTGACCTCTTTAGCAAGTAAACACGATCATTTTGTTTGTTTACAAACCGCTGGACAACGATCTCATCGGAGATCGGAGGAAACCAAATTAGGCAGTTTACCACTTTCGGCCAAGCGAAGCAACTCATTAGCTCTTTTGAGTCTATTTTCTTTTTGTTGCGGTGTAAATTCTTGTACTTTTTGGAATTTACCCCGAGTTTATTTTTCAATATTTGCCGAATGGAATATTGCGATATCTTCAGCTCACGAGTCATATTTCGGCCACTGCTACGCGGGTTTCGATCAAGTCGCTTCTTTACTGTTGCTGTTTTCTTCCGACCACTTCCTTGACGTCGGGCTACGCTACCAGTATCACGGTAACGAGCGATGGTACGAGACACAAAAGATTTATTCACATTTAAATGCTGGAGTGCCTAACTATAGCCACTTGTGGTTTTCCAGCCAAATATAAATAAATCATACTATCACGCAGGAAGTTTTCATCACGAATAATTTTTTTTTCTGGAAAATTCTCACCAAAATGTAATGTAAGCTTCTAAACAATATAATAAGCTGTCCCTGGAATAATTTTAACAGTTTTCGGACGAGTGGCTTAGAAATGACAGCAGTCTGAAGTTGGTTGCAGTTTTTTCATCTCACCCTGTAGACTCTAAAACCGTTATTTCTTATAGGATATTTACGTCGTCGGTAATAATATACACTCCCTGTTGCCATATGACATATAGAATAAACATATGTTCCGTTGAGTAGGTGTATGAAATCATTCAAAACTGAAATATTCCAATATTGGCATATCCACCAGATGTTCAATTAAAAGTAAAGTTCGTTTTCAAATGTCAACAAATCACCGTACCACAACAAACCAATGACTGAGAATAGAATTCGATTTTTAAAAGGGGAGTAGGTACTAACACCAACATTTCCATTCTAACGGGAAATGGTCTACTGCCAGCGGCAAACGTCTATGTAGTGGCGCCCAAACAAAGAGCTGTGATATCGAACAAAATATGTTGATGTTTGTTTACCGAACTAAAGGTAAATATGGACACACAAAACGAAGAATAGGAAAACAGGATATCTAAACAATAAAATCAAAAATATTTAAATGGTTGAGCGTTATAAGACTGCAATGGAAAGAGAATGAAAAAAAAAAAATATTGATTTTACGTCCAGCGGAGGGTAAACGGTAAAGCTTAAAATCTAGATACACCGACAATTTCCTTAGGATCAAATAATGCGATGCATTAGGTTAACTCCAACCCCCATTTGCCGTTTTGTTGAAGCGTTTAATTCAGTTAGATTATCGTAAAAAACGTACGATTTTTAGGCAATTTATTCTAACAAAATATTCTAAAAAAAAATATTTGAAAAATCCAATATTTTTGCCTAGGGGGTCCAAAAATCTACCATTTAAAATATGGTGCTCAGAAGGCGCTTTTAAATATTCCTGAAAGTATTTTCAAAATTTTCCCAAAAAAGCATTTATTTTTGGAAATTTAAAAATTAAAAAAATATTTTTTTTTAATATAGGTTTTTGGACGGATGACCCATCAAAATATTCTAAAAAAGTTCCACTATTTAAGGTCTAAAAAATTTTTCATTTTTGCAAGAAGGTCTTTAAATTGTGGTACTGGTAGCGTAGCCCGACGTCCAGCATGTGGACGGAAGAAAACAGCAACATCAGCCGAAGTGGTTTGAAAAGTACAAAAGTGACTTGATCGAAACCCAGTGGCCGAAAAATGGTTCGTGAGCTGAATATATCGCAATATTCTATTCGGCAAATAATAAAAAAAAAATTGTTACCATTGAAATTTCAAAAGGTGCAAGGACTTACAACGCAACAGAAAGAAAATAGACTCAAAAGAGCTAAAGAGTTTCTTCGCTTGGCCGAAAGTGGTCAACTGCCGAATTTGTTTTTTTTTTCGATCTCTGATGAGAAAACATTCGTTGTCCAGTAGTTTGTAAAACAAAAAAATGATCGTGTTTACTTGCCAAAGAGGTCAGCTGGAAATGTACACCTTCGGTTGGTCACCAGAACTCAAGCGCCGGCCATGGTGATGGTGTGGGCCGCCATAACAGATGATAGTCGTCCTCATCTCGTATTAGTTGACCGTGGCATCAGAATAAATGCCGAATATTATCGCAAAAATATTCTGGAGGGTGTATTAAAGCCTTGGTCACGCAAACATTTTGGCCCCAGCACGCGCCACCCAAGAATGGTTACAAAATGACGTTCCTCGCTTCATTTCCACGGCACAATGGCCACCAAAATCTCCGGATACCAATCCATTGGACTATTGTGTCTGGAGTATTTTGGAAAGCAAGGTTGGCACTAAAATCTAAAATTATTCTGAAATTTGATGCTATTTCCGACATTTTTTGCTTACATTCAATAAAGTTAAAAAAAACCTGTAAAGAAAGTCTTAAAGTCGGGCGGGGCCGACTTTATGATACCCTACACCACTTTGCTAATTTAGTAGAGCTCCACATAACAATTAAAAGTTTTTATAGGAGAATTCAATCATACACGCTATAATTATAATTATAATTTAAAGTTCAAAGGACTAAACATGCCGAAGCATTTGTATCTTTTAAATTCGGACTTGTATTGACCATTTGGTGCACAATTAATTTGAAATCGGATAAATATATATATGGGAGCTATATATCCAAATCTGAACCGATCTCGATAAAATTTGGCAAAGATATTTCTGAGCTGTATTTGATATATTTCCCTGAATATCGTTGTTACGGAGTGCATATAACGGTTGTGGGTAACAAATATAACAAATCGGATGAATAATATATATGGAAGCTATAGCTATATCTGAACCGATCTTCACCAAATTTGACATACTAGCTTCTAGACTCAATTCGGTCGTATGTGTTCCATCCCATTTGGACAAATATTAGACGTTTGGTGCACAATAAAAGGTAAATCGGACGAAGTTATATATGGGAGTTATATCCAAATCTGAACCGATCTCGATAAAATTTAGCAAATGTATTTCTGAGCTGTATTTGATATATTTCCCCAAATATTGTTGTTGCATAGTGCATATTACGGCGGCGGTGGACAAAAATAACAAATCGGATTAACAATATATATGGGAGCTATAGCTATATCTGAACCGATTTCGATCAAATTTGGCATACACATTTTCAGGCCATATTAGGTTGTATGTACAAAATTCCATACAATTCGGGCTGATATTACACGTTTGGTGCACAATAAAAGGCAAATCGGACGAAGATATATATGGGAGCTATATCTAAATTTTGACCGATTATCTCCAATTTCAATAGGGTTCGTCCTTGGGCCAAACAAATGATCTGTGCAAAATTTCATCTGGATCGGGCAATAAATGCGACCTGTACTTTGTTTACAAAAATACATGGACAGACGGACATGCATAAATCTCAGAATGTGATTCGATGCAGATCATCAAAAGGAACTATGGGTCTATCTCGTTTCCTTTTGCCTGTTACAAACAAATGCACAAAGACATAATACACTGACCACCTTGTGGTGTAGGGTATAAAAAATAAAATAACTCGAAGTGGCTAACCAGTAATTCTCGTCATCAACGACTGTAGCAGTTGAAAAGGTCTTTAAGCGCATAATATACCTAGCTTTTATGATTTATAGAAACCCAAGCGAATATGTGAATAATTACTTTTTTTTGTCGGATTGAAAATTATTTCATCCTAGAGGCCTATTCGTTAGGCCTCATATCTTCTCACCAAAAATGCTACTGCCTCGTTCCAAATTTACAAGATATTTTAAAGGTTGAAGTATATTGTCGAATTTCAATGGGAAATTTAATCACCATCAAGACGCCAACAAAGGTTCCTTATAAAGTCGTTTACAAGGCTTCCTTATACATGCATAAAAACTCCTCGTCAACAAAAACTCTTCATTTAAGTCTGTGAGTATATGCATTGTAATTCTAAAAGCGGTCCAAGAAAACTTCTGGTCAAGTCCTGTGTAATATGTCCATGTCAGGTCACCTGTACCGGATTTTCAAGAAGTCACTTGTGGTCCTCCTTTATTATATACCTTTTTCAAGAATTACATCTTACCTACATGGACTTCTTCGTCAAATGGTCTATAATAAATTATCTTTAAATCAATCTTTCCTACCTAGAAAGTCAGTAGAATCTTCTTTAGTTCATAAGGTCCTCCTGCAATGTCTAGTTAATATTAATTCCAAATTTTCAACAAACATTTTCATCATTCTCACACAAAAAATATTCGGAAAAAAACATTTTTGTAATTACAACTCCAACACGGAAAATATTACAATTCTAACATATTTGAAATGTTCCCCCAACTTCTGAAATGAAAATCGAAATCAACGCCCATTTGACATTTAATTAATGTTTGACCAGACCGGGGACAATGATTTGTCGTTTAAGTCAAGAGAAATGAATGTCCAACGACCACACAAGCGCGTACACCAAATCACCAAAAAGCTGCCAATAACATTGAGAATGTTGACAAACAAAATTGAGGGTAGAGTGGGGTGGCGACATGGCCATGTCGATGCTGATGATGACCATGACGATGAGGAAACGTGGTCAGAATGCATTTGCATATGAAACGCAATCAAAAACGAAATACTGGACAATGTAAACAAAGCCGTAGCGGTCCGGTACGGTCCGTCCTCCCGGTTAAATACAAACATCAATTACAATCATATAAATGCAAATTAACAAACACAGAGCAACGAACACACTCACACATGTATGAGCATTCAAAGGACGCCACACTCTGCCGATGTGTGTTTGGTGTGAATTCAATTTGTTCGAACTTTGGGTGCGAGAGAGGAAACATTTAAAATAAACTTTGCCTTAGGCATTGACCGCACCTCCAACAATAACAACGCCTACAACGAAAATGAATTCAATACAACAACAACAACACCAATAACAGAAACAAAATCAACAAATCAAACTCACACGTATATCGAGACATACATACATACATAGGTGTGAGTAAACACAACAACAGCGGAGAGACCATTGTTGTTTAATTTGTTTTTCCAACAAACAAAACTTCCTTCAGTTGACCAATCCATCGGCACGCCCCCACCGTTTCGACATTAATATCACATCGCAACACTCTCACAAATGGAAATGCGGGGGGAAGTCAACTGCAAACTAAAGTTGTGAGGGAAAACCAAAAGTTACGAAAACAAAGAGCAATACCGGAATCCATGAATTAGCCAAGCAATCCATTAGAGGTCCTTACTAACTCCTGGCCGAAAAAATTATTTATTTTTTTGCAGAGAAGCAAAATTTTTAGGAAAATAGAAATGGTCGGAGGATTGGATATCAGAGGATTTGAAGGTAGATTCTAAATAAATAAGATTGTTCAAAAAAAAAAAAAAAAAAAAAAAAAAAAAACAACAAGTAAAAAAACTGTAAGTTCGGCCGGGCCGAACTTTGAATACCCTCCAACATTTGGAACGAATTTGGCAATTCTCAAAAACAATAAAATCCGTTAAAAATTCTGTTAAAATCTTAAAAATGCCCAAAGTAGTCGTATATTAGGGTCTATACGACGACATGAACCTGCGTAGGTAACATTTGTCATAAGCCGTTATAATATTCAAATACGAAACTTAAAAAAATCGTTATATGGGGGCTATACGAAGACCTGGACCTGCACAGACAATTTTCTGTCTTAGGCTGTAGTATCCATTACGAACTTTGAATACCGAATATGAAACAATTCCGGTGAATAAATTCGCTAAAATCATCAAAATACCGAATATCGGGAGGTACCGTTATATGGGGCTTTAAGAAGAGGTGGACCTGCACAGACAATTTTCTGTCTTGGGCTGTAGTATCCATTATGAACTTCAAATACCAAATTTGAAACAATGCTGGTGAAAAATGTCCCTAAAATCATCAAAATACCGAATATCGGGAGGTGCCGTTATATGGGGGCTTTGAGAAGAAGTGGACCTGCACAGACAATTTTCTGCCATGGGATACTACAGTATCCATTACGAACTTCAAATACTAAATTTGAAACAATTCTGGTGAAAAAATGTCCATAAAAGCATTAAAATGCCAAATATCGGGAGGTACCGTTATATGGGGGCTATACGAAAACGTGAACCTTCACAGACAATCTCCTGTCATAGGCTGTAGCATCCATTACGATCATCAAATACCAAATTTAAGACAATTCCGGTGACTAATGTCGCTAAAGTCAATAAAATACCGAATATCGGGAGGTACCCTTATATGGGGGATATACGAAGACGTGGGCCTGCACAAACAATTTTCTGTCTTAGGCTGTAGCATCCATTTCAAACTTCAAATACTAAATTTGAAACAATTCCGATGAATATTGTCGTAAAAATCATCAAAATACCGAATATCTGGAGGTACCGTTATATGGGGGCTATACCAAAACGTGGACCTACATGGCCCATTTCCAATACCAAATGTCATGCAAACATAGTATACATTTGGGTAGAATTTTATCAATCTACTTCATTTCGTTCGGAAGCTAGAGTGATTTCCACAGATGGACAGACGGACGGAAATCGCTAAATCGACATATAATTTTATGCTCATCAAGAATATATACTTTGTGGGGTTTAAAATGTATATTTCGGGGTGTTACAAATGGAATGACAAACTTAATATACCCTCTATACTATGGTGGAGGTTATAAAAATAAGTAAGGGAGTCGAGTTGCACAAAGTGGAAACGTAAGTCCCGAAATTTACTCCATGTGGGCTGATATTAACCATAATCTGCAGCATAAACCTAAAATCGGATTAAGGATATATATGGGAGTTATATCTAAATCTTAGGCGTTCTCGATAAAATTTGGCAAAGGTATTTTCGAGCTTTATATGATATCTGGTACAAAAGCTCAGTGGTGTGGAATGCATATCACGCTTGTGAGGGACTTTAAATTTCAAATTGGATAAAACATATATATGGGAGCTATACCTATATCTGAACCGATTTATAACAAATTTGAAGTACTTGTTTCTAGGATGAATTCAGTCGTAATTCCAAAAAAGCAGTCCATTTGGGCTGATATCAGTCAGTTGGTGCACAATAAACCTGATATCGGTTAAATATATATATATATGTGGGAGCTATATCCTGATCTGAACCGATCTTGATAAAATTTGGCAGATGTATTTTCTAGCAGTATTTGACATCCAGTACCAAATATCAGTCTTCTGGAGTGCATATTGCGCATGTGAAGGACTTAAAATCCCAAATCGGATGAAATATATACAGTATGGGAGCTATAGCTATACCTGGATGGATGTGCCAGAATTCAGGTCAATTGGACTGATATTGGCCATTTGGTGCACAATTAACCCGAAATCGGTTGAAGATATATGAGAGCTATAACTAAATCTGATCCGATTATCACCAATTTCAAAAGGGTTCGATCTTGGGCCGAACAAATGGCTCGTGAGCTGAACATATCGCAATATTCCATTCGGCAAATATTGAAAAATGTGCTATTGGTAAAGCCATTGAAATTCCAAAATGGGCAAGAAGTTACACTGCAACGGAAAGAAAATAGAACCAAAAGAGCTAAAGAGTTGATTTGATTGGCCGAAAGTGGTGAACTGCCGAATTTGGGTTTCTCCGATGAGAAAACATTCGTTGTCCAGCAGTTTGTAAACAAACAAAATGATCGTGTTTACTTGCCAAAGAGGTCAGCTGAAAGTGTGCACCTTCGGTTGGCCACAAACCGAAGCGCCGGCCATGGTGATGGTGAGGGCCGCCATAACAGCCGATGACCGCTCTCCGCTCGTATTAATTGACCGTGGCATCAGAATAAATGCCGAATATTATCGCGGAAATATTCAGGACCTTGGACTTTCCAAGAGGACTCAGAACCATCGCACTCAGCACGCCACCGCCACCCAAGAATGGTAACAAAATGAGGTTCCTCGCTTCATTTCTAGCGCACAATGGCCACCAAAATCTCCGGATACCAATCCGTTGGACTATTGTGTCTGGAGTATTTTGGAAAGCAAGGTTGGCACTAAAAAATACCAAAGTGTCGATTACCTCAAGCAAGCGCTTCGCCGGGAATGGGCCAAAATACCGCAGAGCAACATTCGGGCAGCGTGTGACGGTTTCATGGGCCGTCTGGAGGCCATAATTCGTACCAAAAGCGAACAATTCGAACAAATTTAAATTTATTCTAAAATTTGATGTTATTTCCGACATTTTTGCCTTCATTCAATTAAATTAAAAAAAATGTAAAAATTATGGTATATGATTTGTTGCAGTTTTTTATCTCACCCTGTATATCTCATAATAAACCATGTATATATGTATATATGTCGTCAGCTAAAAGTTCACCTTACAATTTTAGATTCATTCCAACAGTGGTTTATTCAAAAAACACAATTTCAGTTCAGTTTACAAAAAGAAAAAAAAAAATATTCAAACCTTTATAAATCGTGCTATTTTTTCAGACCTCCAAGGTTTTTCTTTTTCAGAAAGCATAATAGGAAAATGTTTTTGCTTTTTACCCGAAAAAAAGTCTTCAAAATCTTTTATTTCAAAGTTTACCGAGCAGGATATTAGTAAAGCCGTTGCACAATGGACCCACAGCTAATGTTTGTGTCCACAACTATTTTAACGACTCCATATAGGGGGAATTTCCAAAAAAAAAAAAAAAAAAAAAAATATATATCAAATTTCAGAATTGTTTCTCTCCCTTCACTCAATACCCAATTGTGCACCACTTACTACTTTTCGTACACTTATAGGGGATTCCAGCTCTCTGCCTTCACCCAATACATAATTTAGTACAATTTAGTACTTTTCGTACAATTATACGACGTATGTCCAACCCACCATCAAAACACAAATACAGATATGATCAGCAATGTGAATATCAAATTTCAGAATTTTATCTCTATCCCTTCACCCAATACCAAATTTAGTACTTCTTACTACTTTTCGTACAAACATAGTACACATTTCCAAAACCACCTGCATATATCAATTCCAGATACCAATGCAGACCCCAATATCAAATTTCAGAATCCCAGCCATATCCCTTTACCCAACACCCAATTTTATTACCACTTAGTACAATTCGAACAATTATAGTACACATTTTCAAAACAACACCAACAGTTACGTCTATATCAAATTTCAGAATTTCCTCGGTATTCCTTCACCCAATACCAAATTTAGTTCAATTTAATAATTTTCGAACAACTAGTACGCATTTCGAAAACACCTCTACATCTCAACCTTAATTATCTAAAGATCCAATTTCACATTTTTATCTTGATTCCCAGTGCCAAATTTAGTACCATTTAGTGCTTTTCGCACAAATATGGTACGCATTTGCGAAACCACCTCAATGCGTCTAGGCTACACACGAATAGCGACCCTAATACCAAATTTCAGATATTAAGCACTATCTGTTCAGCCAATAACAAATTGTACCAAATATAGTACTATTTAGTAATTTTCGTGCATTTGTAGTACCAGATCGAGGCACATGAACTTCGACCACCCATAATTTACCTCCACATAATTATTGATTCGAAAATCGTAACATTTTCAATTCCATATGTTCAATTATTTACCATTCGAAACATAACTCATCATCTCTTCATCGTCATTTGTAATTGAATTCAGCTGCCGTTTTCTTGACCACAAGTGAAACTCTTAACCTTCAAGTGCCAGTCCTTTATGACCATTTCACATGCCTGTTCTTCCTCTCTCTCTCTCTTATTATGGTCGCAAAGCCAACCAGTCATCTAACCAACAAATTACAGGCCACATATCCTTTCGTTTGTCATGTCTTCGGGGCAATTCTGAGCATTTTGTGGCAATTGAAAAATGGGAATGTTTTCGGACCGTAATTTAAATTGATTTCAAATTGAGTTTTTATTTTCGATTAAGACAGCAATATTCGATGGATTTAGTTGCCCAGCAATTGATTTGTCCAAATGTCCATATGGAATGAAATAGCTGTGAGCTATGAATCGAAAATAGAATGTCAGAAAAGCGAGAAAACTGAAGATGGCAAAATTGATTGAGATATGATATTGAAAAAGAATGACCAGCACATGATTTACTGGGGATGGGAATTATTGCCTCGAAGCATGAATGTTGAATTACTTATGTCTCTGCATTATGGGAATGTTAAAAATGAGGAGAATATGGATCAGTTTTAATATGACCACAACTCCTTAAGTATTGTTTCTCTGCATTTTAAATATAATTATACCCTACACCACAAGGTGGTCAGGGTATTATGTCTTTGGGCATTTGTTTGTAACAGGCAAAAGGAAACAAGATATACCTATAGCTCCTTTTGATGATCTGCATAGAATCACATTCTAAGTCAATTTATGCATGTCCGTCCGTCCGTCCGTCTGTCCGCCCGTCGTCCGTCTGTTCATGTATTCTTGTGAACAAAATGCAGGTCGCATTTATTATCCGATTGAGATGAAATTTTCCAAACAACATTTGTTTGGCCTAAGGACGAACCCTATTGAAATTGGAGATGATCGGTAAAAATTTAGATAGAGCTCCCATATATATCTTCGTCCGATTTGCCTTTTATTATGCACTAAACGTATAATATCAGTCCGATTAATATGGAATTTTGCACGTACGATCGGATTGGATCTGAAAATAAGTATGCCAAATTTGATCGAAATCGGTTCAGATATAGCTATAGCTCCCATATATATTGTTCATCCGATTTGTTATTTTTGTCCTCCGCAGCCGTAATATGCACTCTGTAACAACAATATTTGGGGAAATATATCAAATACAGCTGAGAAATACATTTGCTAAATTTTATCGAGATCGGTTCAGATTTTGATATAGCTCCCATATATAACTTCGTCCGATTTACCCTCTTATTGTGCACCAAACGTCTAATATTTGCCCAAATGGAAATTTGGCATTTACGACCGAATTGAGTCTAGAAGCTAGTATGTCAAATTTGGTGAAGATCGGTTCAGATATAGCTATAGCTCCCATATAAACTGTTCATCCGATTTGTTATATTTGTTACCCACAGCCGTAATATGCACTCCGTAACAACGATATTCAGGGATATATATCAAATACAGCTCAGAAATATCTTTGCCAAATTTTATCGAGATCGGTTCCGATTTGGGTATAGCTCCCATACATATTTTTATTCGATTTCAAATTAATTTTGCACCAAATGGGCAATACAAGTCCGAATTTAAAAGATACAAATGCTTCGGCATATTTTGTCCTTTTTTTAAATTATAATTATAATCATGGCGTGTATGATTGAATTCTCCCATTAAAACGTTTAATTGTTATGCGGAGCTCTAATAAATTCGCAAAGTGGTGTAGGGTGTCATAAAGTCGGCCCCGCCCGGATTTAAGACTTTCTTTACTGGTTTTTACTTGTTTTTCTTTTTTGAAACCCTCAGCCATATGGCTAGAGAGGGCCAAGACCTGCCTCATAGAAATAGGCCCTATGTCTCTTCGGAACAAATCCGTTTCAGGACATTTGGAGTCAAACTAGCGATGTCCGTCAGTCAGTCTGGCTGGTTGGTGCGCACCATAACTCTCAAAGGGTGCATCAGATTTGGTCCAACCTTAATACATCGTAATATTGTTGTCAAACTTAGATCGAGTTCGGAGATGGGTAATATCAGTCCACTCCTTCTGGTACCTCCCCCACAAAATGTTAATATTTTCAAAGGAAATTCGATTTTGCTCCAACTCAAATCCTCATATTTGCATCAGTGGTAGGTCTGGTGTGAAAATGGAATATATCGGTCGAGACCTTCTGGTACCTCCCCCAAAAAGCGTCAACATTTTGAATAGTCATCAAGCTCATAAAACACGAAGTTAATATACGATTCTACTCAGACTTGGCACATCTCAATAATTTCATCAACGCAAGATCTGTTATAAAGATGGTAGAGATCGTACCACTAATTCTGGTACCTTCCCCACAAAGCGTCAAAATTTTGAATAACCAAAACGATCATAAAATTGGAAATAAGCATGCGTTTCCCTTCAAATACACACATCAGAATATTTTTATTAATCCAAGATCTGATTTGAAGATGGTATATATCGGCGGACTCCTTCTTGTACCTCACCCAAAAAGGGTCAAATATCTAAATATTTCTCTCAACCAGAAACCTGAGATGAATATGGAATTTATGATTTCGCATAACAACAACATATATAGATGTTCGGTTTTCTTGTAATTTTTTCCATACCAACATTTTTATCTGTATTAGATAAAGTACAAAAATGGAATACTTTGATCGGCTATATCTGCTAACTCACGCACGTTTTAACATATTTTAAAAATTACCATATATGTCATGTAAAGTGAAGGAAGCAACCAATAAAGCCCAAACCTGGCACGTCGCAATATTTATATCATATATAATTAGGTCCGATACGAAGTGGGCAATATTGGCCCGGCCCATTTCTTCGGGACCTACTCCTACTACTATGATTTGAATAATCATAACAGAAGTCCAAATAGATTTAAATAATCGAACATTGGCTGAGGGCATACATCTGTCGGAAACCTTAACCTTATTTATGTTAATTCAAATCTCATTAGTTCAATTATGGAATCCGATTTTCAGTTCCTTACAACAGGAAATTCAAAAGTTTAAACCATTTTTTCCAAAGTCATGATGACAACTCAATAAGCCTTCAAAAACGTCCAATACAAATGTGAAATGAAATTTGCATATCATTTGAAAACAGAAATTATAGACTTGGTTTTCAAAAAAAAAAAAAAACTGACAAAGGAAATAAGTCATTATGCCAAAGAGTAGCGTCCCTGCCATTCTGTCAAGTCATTGGAGGACATCAATTGGCAAAAGTAAAGAAATAATTATATGATTTCAAAATAACAATTCTCAAGGAAGGAAGAAAAACCTATCACCACAATCCCATAGCAGAGGGTAAAAATGATGAATTGAGTTAAGGGAGGGTCGATATTCTCCTTGCATGAGTTTCGAATTCCACATGATATGCAAATGTAACTTCAATATGTCTTCTCTTCGGAATTAAGTGTAGCCAATGACGTTTTTTGGTTAAGTCATCATGCTGACGAGCCTAATGGGAGGACCAATGATTAACCCAGGGTTGAAAGGCATTTATTGGAAATAAGGAATATGAAGTTAATTATTATGTCTTTCAATATTGACAGAATACAATTTTAGATGGTCATTCAATAACAATTCAATTTTAAGTTCCGCAACTCTGTATTACACTATGCAAAACAGAAAATATTTAGTGGGAAACATCCAATAGATAATGAATGTAGAACTAACAAGTTAAAAAGTATCAGTCGGTTTTGGCGACAGATCAATAACCTCAGCCAATGTTCGATTATTTAAATATATTTTGACTTCTGTTATGATTATTCAAATTTTTTGAGCCTCCAAAAGAATGGGCCAATATTATCCATTTCGTATCGGACTTAAATAAATATGATGATATGATAAACATTACGACGTGCCAGGTTTGGACTACATTAGTTATTTCCTTCAATTCAAATATATGAGTTACCAGATATAGATTACCGAAGTATTCCCAGTTTATACTTAATCTAATACAGATAAAAACATTGGTATGGACAAAATTACAAGAAAATCGAACATTTATATCCATTTTTATATGAAATCTTAAATTACATATTTATCTCAGGTTTCCATTTAGACACAGCAAGTTGTAAAGAATCGCTGACTTGTTTCGCAAATTATGGCAAGGAAATGTATTGAAAACTGTGACCCTTTGTGGGTGAGGTACCAGAAAGGGGTTCTCAGATATATATCATCTTCACAACAGATCTAGCGTGTTTGTGTGTGTGAAATTTGAAGAGAGAGTTGGATGCCTATTTCGCATTCTTTGAGCGTTTTGTTTTTCAAAATCTTGAACCCTATGTCGGGGAGGTGCCAGAAGAAATGGTGCGATCTCTCCCATTCTTATAACAGATCTTGCGTCGATGGAAATATTGAGATGTACTGAGACTAAATGGAATCGGATGTTAATTTCGTGTTTTATGAGCTTCATGGATATTCAGAATTCTGACCCTTCGTGGGGACCAGAGGGAATGGTTCGAAATATGCCATCTTCTCACCTAGTCTTGAGTTAATAGAAATATTGGGATGGTGCAAGTTTGAAAATAATCTGATGCCCATTTTGCGTTTAGTTAACTTCGTGGTTATAAAAAATGTTGACCACTTTGTGGGGGAGGTATCAGAAGGAATGAATCGATATCTGCCATCTTCACACCAGGTATTGTGCCCGCAGAAATATTAAGATGTATGAAATTTGAAAAGTAGAAAGTAGAGTAGTCATGTATATATCCCATCTTTATGTTAGTAGAAATAATAGGATTTGTGAAATATGAATGGAACTGGATGTTTATTTCGGATTTTATAATCGTTTTAATTATTCGAAACATTGACCCTTTGTGGGGGAGGTACCAGAAGGAATGGTCTGATCTCTACCATCTTTATAACAGATCTTGTGTTGATGGAAATATTGAGATGTAGCAAGTCTGAATGTAATCGGTTAGTAACTACGCGGTTTATAAGACTCTTTGTGGGGGAGCTACTAGAAGGAGTGGACCGATATATTCCATCTTCACACCAGCCCGTGTGTTAATAAAAGTATTTTGAGTTGATAAGTTGAGGATAATCGCACTCTTACATCAGATTTTATAAGAGTTATATTTATTCAAAATTTTGATCCTTTGTGGGACAGGTACTTGATGGAATGCACCGATATTGTACATTTTCGGACCTTACGTAGCACTGATGGAAATATTAGGATTTGTAAAGTTGGAGCAAAATCAGACCATCCTTTCTTATCGCTCCTTTGGAGAGGTACCAGAAAGAGTGGGCCGATATTGCCTATCTTCAAACTAGATCTAAGTTTGACAATAATATTATGATGTACCAAATTTTGACCAAATCAAATCCCTTCTAGATTTATCGTGCGCACCAGCTAGACAGATGGACGGACGGATCGCTATATCGACTCAAAATGTCCTGAAACGGATTTGGTCCAAAGAGACCTAGGGTCTAAAACCGATATTTCAATGAGGCACATTTTGGCAGTATAAACTAATATATATGCCCTCTTTAGACCTATGGCTAAGGGTATAACAAGTAAAAAAAACTTAACCGGGCCGAACTTTTCATAGCCTCCATCTTTGGGTAATGCTGTTTAACTTTCAAAAGTGAAACCGACAAGTGAGTGAAACCGTTATGACCCCCATACCAAAACGGGAACCTGTATAGACAATTTTATGCTTCAAGGAATTTCATCCAGCAAATCTTCTTAAATACCAAATTTGAAACAATTTCGTGGGTAAATGTGACTAAGAATATCAAAATACCAAATATTGGAGCGCTATAGGAAGCTTGGAACTAAATATCCAATGTTCTGTCACAGTAGCTAGAACACATTGTGAAATACAAATACCAATTTTTAAACAAATTTGTGGAAAAATGTGGCAAAAATCATCAAAATACTGAATATCCGGAGATACCAATATGTGGGGGCTACACGAAAACGTGGACCTATACATACTTTGTATCGCCACAGGAGGTAGAACCCATAACGAGCTACAAATAACAATTTTTGGACAAATTCGTGAAAAATGTGTCACAAATCATTAAAATACTGAATGTCGGGAGGTACCGTTATATATTATGTTCCGCTACCGGAGCTAGACCCCTTTGTGAACTAAAAATACCAATTTTTACACAATTCCGTGATAAAATGTGGAAAAAATCATCAAAATACCGAAAAACGGAAGGTTCCGGTATATGGGAGCTATGCCAAATTTTAAAGCTCTACGTCAAATAATGAGGGCTGTATCGTGATTTCAAGAGGCAGACAATCGGTCATCGTTAAATCACTTAGAATTTTATGCTGATTATGAACATATGCTCTGTATGGGGTCTATGACGAATACTTAGGGATGCTACAAATTGAATGCAATGTAAATATATCCTCCTTTTCAAGGTGGAGGGTATAAAAATAGCGGTGAATTTTAGAATACATAATTATTTTTTCTTCGAATTTCTCTAAAAACTTTAATCAAAGGAAAACCTGTGTTGGGACACCAAAGTCATATTTAATAACTTCACGCATTTTAAATAAAACAACCATATTAACATATCACCCCTAAAAGTATGCAACGGACATCAAATCATATCCCAGAAAAAGATAACATTCTATTGTTGAAATCCTCTCGATTAGCAATATTTGAAATTCTTTTCATTTCATGCTAAATTAAAAATTGTTCCAAATCGAAATGAACGAAAAATGTTCAATAAATGGAAGACAACAAACAACGAAAATCTTAATCGAATTTTTTGCTTCACATAAAAAAACAAACAAACCAAAAAAAAAAAAGAAAATACGAAAAGTAAACAAACACCAATGAAAGTAATGGGAAAAGCAAAGAGAATGAGGAAATAAAAAAGAATCCTCCTTCCCATCTTCCAGCTCTTTGCAGGAAATATTAATGTTAAGAATTTCCAAATCATTGATTTTTGTTATTATTTTTGCTACTTCTGTCCATGACGATTGATCTGCTATAAGGCTGGGATTTTTTTTTCGATTCGAACAGGGGAGGAAGTCCTGGTGTTCGTGTTTGATATGGTACTGAGGGTGTATGATACTCTTTATTGCCACGTTATTGCCTTCTAGATAAAATAGGAAAGACGAACGCTTCGTTTTTTATGCAGAACATAATAAACGACGCCTTAGGATAGGCAACAAATATTGAAATATATAAATGCATGATTGCATACAATGCGATAACATTGTTGCCTATAAAAAAAGAAACAAATAAGATGAAACGAGAAGAGCGTTTGAAAATGAGAGTAAGAAGATAATTAAAAAACAAAATAATGAACAAATATGACGACAAAGAGTCGTAGGAATAGAGTAAGAAGAAAACCTTCCAGATTCCATCTATGATTCGGGACTACCATAGAAAAAAGAATTATATTTTTGCAGGATAATTTAAGAAGGAAGACACTGATAATCTAGGAAGACACAGATATTCAATCGTTTCCAATATTTATAACTGAGTGACTGGAGGACATTCCATCGTCAGCCAAACCGTTGAATCTAGAACCTAAAGTTTGGCACTGATTTTACTGCTGCTATATAGCGGTGGATAGAGCAGAAATTGGTATTACCTAAATGTCTTATATACCGTCTGACTTTGGTGAAGACTAAAATTCCGAAAATCGGATATTTGTTCACTGTTGGTATTTACGATAAGATATGACTGCCTTTTTGAAAATTCAAAGTCAAGGTACCAGAAGAAATGGTCCGATCACTGCCATCTTTATAACAGATCTTGTATTGATAGAAATATTGATCTGAAGTCTGAATGGAATCGGATGTTAACTTCGCATTTTATTGGCTTCGTGGATATTCAAAATGTTGACCATTTATGGGGTAGGTAACAGAAGAAGTGGACCGATAAATTCCATCTTTGCACCAGAACTTGGCTTAATAAAAATATTGTGATGTGTGTAATTTGAAGACAATCTGGCTCTTACCTCACATTTTATAAGAATTATAATTATTCGAAATTGTGACCTTTGTGGTTGAGGTACTTGATGGAATGGACCGATATTTTATATTATTGCACCTGATCTAGCTGACCTTGCAAAGATGCAGCCAAATCGAATTATCCTTTGTCTTTCTGTGCAGTGAAATATTTTTTTTTTTTGAAAATTTAGACCTTTTGTGGGAGAGGTCCCAGAAGGAGTGGACTGAAATCTCAAACATCGAAAATATGTGGAATATTCTAAATCTTTATGGGAACTATTTGCCGAGGAGAAATACTTAATGAGAATCGGAAATTTAATTAGAAACGAAAATATCAAATTACAGCGGATTACTATGGAAATTTTGGGAAGAAACCTCCCTAGAATGGGAGATATACCAAACCTGTATCGAACATTTCACTATAAGCAGAAAACATAAATAATGAGAAAACTAAATGTCAAGTTTCAGTTAATTTGATTGGAAATTGTAGCAGAAATTTTCGAAATTCCGTAAAAACAGGTACACCGTTTGATATGATGGAATATCAAACACTGGACCTGTATAGAAATTCTGAACTTAAATGGAAACTTATTTGCAATGACAAATCCGGAGAGAAATGAATCTGAAATGCAGCTGATTCATTTTGAAATTGTGACTGAAAACTTTTAAATTCGGAAAATCGCGAGGTACAATTAGTTTATTTCATTCCTAAATTTTGACAGATTTATTTTAAAATATTTTCGAATTTTGGAGATGTTGTAAACGGATTACGAAATATACAAAATCATTGAGATTACGAAGCGAATTCGACAGAAGAGGAAAAACATGACGGAAAGTTCCAAAGATCTTTATGACCTCATTCCATAATTAGAATAATTTTTCAAATATAGGCTCATGGCTCTCCATGAAAACAAAATAATCATTCCCTAAAAAATCCTTCGCTCGAATGTAGTCTTTGGAATTGAAGAATAAGTACGTCTAGAATATTCTTATGAAAAATCCTCCTAAGGTCTTCTATAAATAATCCATCCCCTCTAATCTATCCTTTAAATATGAAAATATCTCTTTAAACACAACACAACAGCGCCACCCCTCACCCTACCTACCAGAAATCGCATAATGTCTATTGAAAAGCCATAAAATTCGTTCTACCAGAATATCATATTTTTTAACATTGATACAATCATCTCCTTTGAGCCTTTGAAAACGAAAAAAATAGCAACAACAATAACAAAAAAACCGGAGCAGAAATATTTATGTTCCGTTTGGTTTATTTTCGATTCATATTTTTGTGGATGTGTGGATTTTCCAGCCAAGTTATGGGAGGTTGCTTATCATCCCCCTTTTTCGCCATGGCAAGTATGCCGCAATATTAGTATTGTGTTCATCTTTTTTTCTCTGATAATTTTTTGTTTTACATTCGATTTCATGCTGTGTGTGTCCTTGCTGAGTCTCCCCGTTTTTAAGGAAAAATCTGTGTGTGTGCGTGCGTGTATGTGTGTGTATGCAAGCATGTCAAAGGAAGAGGAAAACAATTTAATGGTTGATGCTGATACATATGGTGAAATGGTGAGTCGACGATGGGGATGGGTGAGTGGCCCTGGTATGTGGCTGCTATGCGCGATACATTCGTAATTGTTGTATTTAACTTTGTTCTTTTGCCGTGTCTGTCGTTGGGGGTATTAGCATATGCGTAACCTCCATGGTCTTGATAAAACATTGGATTTGAATGGAGTTGGTGTTTCCCTTTTTTCTTCTCTCCATAGCCAAGGAAGGGAAGTCATTTCCATATGTTGAGCTGGAGGAATTTGTTGTTGTTGTTTTTTTTAAGATAAGAAGAAATACATTTTTTAATAGACATAATATGTTACAATTCAATGAAATTCACTCATTCAATTTTAATCAGATATGTGTTTTCGATTAAAATATTTAGTTATCTATTTTTAGACAGTCGTTTTATAATACTTGACGGAATAGGAGAAAGAAGAATCCAATAAAATTATACGTATTTTAGGAAAATTTTTTTTAAAAAAAGAAATTTAGATATCTACAATTCTTGAAAAAAACCTCTTTAAAAATATTTTTGGCTGAAGAATACAATGAGATAAAAATCTGCAACAAAGTCAAACGCCATAATTTTTACATTACTTTTATTAATTCTATTAATTGAAAGCAAAAAATGTCGGCAATAGCATCACATTTTAGAATAATTTTAGATTTGTTCGAATTGTTCATCTTTGGCACGAATTATGGCCTTTAAACGGCCAATGAAACGTCACACGCTGGCCGAAAGTTGCTCTGCGGTATTTTGGCCCATTCCCGGCAATGCGCTTGCTTGAGGTGATCGACACTTTGGTATTTTTTAGTGCCAACCTTGCTTTCCAAAATCCTCCAGACACAATAGTCCAACGGATTGGTATCCGGAGATTTTGGTGGCAATTGTGCGCTGAAAATTAAGCGAAGAACCTCATTTTGTAACCATTCTTGGGGGCGCGTGCTGAGTGCGATGGTGCTGTGTCCTGTTGGAATGTTCAAGGTCTGCGGCCACAATGCTTGCGTGCTCAAGGCTTTAATACACCCTTTAAAATTTTTTTGCGATAATATTCGGCATTTATTCTGATTAAAACGAGCGGAGAGCGACCATCAGCTGTTATGACGGCCCACACAATCACCATGGCCGCCGCTTGAGTTCTGGTGGCCAAGCGAAGGTGCACATTTTCAGCTGACCTCTTTAGCAAGTAAATACGATGATTTTGTTTGTTTTCTTATCGGATAAAACCAAATTCTGGAGTTCACCACGTTTGGTCAATCAAAGCAATTCTTTAGCTCTTCTGAGTATATGTTCTTACAGTTGCGGTGTAAGTTCTTGCACTTTTTGGAATTTCAATGGCTTTACCCCGAGCTCATTTTTCAATATTTGCCGAATAGAATATTGCGATATGTTCAGCTCACGAGCTATTTTTCGGCCACTGCGACGCGGGTTTCGATCAAGTCGCTTCTTTACTTTTCGAACCATTTCTGCTGATGTTACTGTTTTCTTCCGTCCACTTCCTTGTCGTCGGGCTACGCTACCAGTAACACAGTAATGAGCGATGCTACGAGACGCAAAAGATTTATTCATATTTAAATGCTGGAGTGCTCTAACGATAGCCACTTGTGATTTTCCAGCCAAATATAAGGTAATCGCACTATCACGCTTGAATTCCATCACGAATAACTTTTTATCTGGAAAATTCTCACCAAAATGCTTTTGTACGCTTGTAAACAATATGAGCTGAGCTGTCACTGAAGTAATTTTAACAGATGTCGGACGAGTGGCTTAGAAATGACAGCAGTTTAGCTGGCTGGTTAGCTCTCGAAGAGAGTTTCCGATTTGGCACATCGAAATATTTTTGTCAAACATAGATCGAGTTCGGAGATGGGCAATATCGGTTTACTCCTTCTAGTACTTCCCGAACAAAAAAAAAAGTTCGAAATTATCATAAAAAACAATTTACCTTATAGAACAAGAAAGGATCATACAATTTTGTTTAAACTTTGCAAATCCTAATATTTGTATCAGTGCTATGTCCATCATGTACCTCTCCCTCAAATGTTCAACATTTCGAATAATCATAACTGTTATAATGTGAATATGTGAAATAAGAGTCCGATTGTCTTCGAATATCACGCATCAAAATATTTTTACTGACACAAGATCTGCTGTGAAGATGTTAGATATCGACCCCACAAAGGGTCAACATTTTGAATAACCACGAACCACGTAAAACTTGAAATGAGCATCCGATTATTTGCAAACTTGTCGTATTTTAATATTTTTATCAACACACAACCAGGTGTGAATATGGAGTATGTCGGACCCCATAAAAAGTGAAATTAGCATCAGATCACTTTCAAATTCCTGATATTTTTATTTACACAAGATCTGGTGTGAAGATGGTAAATATTGGTCTATTTCTTTTGATACCTCCCCCATAAAGAGGTCAAAGTTTTGAATAACCAAAACGTTCAAAATAAAGCGAAATAAGCTTCCGATTTTCTTCAAATTTCACACAACGCAATGCTAAATTTAGCACAAGATCTGCCGTGAAGGTGATAGATATCGGCCTTCCGCTTCTGGTACCTTCCCAACAAAGGGCCAATCTTTTAAATGCTTACAGCTCTCATTACTGCGAAACAACACAGCGATTCTATCCAAACACGTAAATGATTCTCTCAACCAGAGATCTGATGTGAATGTGGAAGCTTAATTTTTTTAGTAATTATTCTCATACATTTAGTCATACTTATCTGATTTTTGAAATTTAGCACATTTCAATATTTTTGCCAATATTACATGAAGTGGAAAAATCTGATCCAATATATCTGGAATCTCACGTGTATTACCACAACTTCCAAAACTTATCATATATTAGGTGAAGGAAGTAGTCGATATAGTCCAAATCGGGAACGTTGTAATGTTTATATCAGAGTTATTCCATCTTAGAAGTGAACAATATTTGACTGTCAAATTAATTAATTGGTGCAAAACTATTTTTGTAGGTTTACAGTTTTCCATTTTTAGAGAGTAAGCGTAGTATTTTATGAAAACCAGAAAGAAAGAAAGATCAAAAGTCGTTTGTATAGGGAATTTATGTCAAGGGAATCATACATCATAATAATTGAAAACCAAAAGGAAATTTATCGGAGGACTATGTGTCTGGCGACTGGGAGTATCCTGAAACATATGTATGGGAGCTATAGCTATATCCGAACCGATTTTCATCAAAATATATTTAATCTGAACTGATAATATGCTTTTGGTACGTAATAAATGTGAAAGATATATATGGAAGCTATATCTAAATCGGATCCGATCTATTTAAAATTTAGCTGAGCTATTTGTATGCTGATGTCTCTGATACCTGGCACCAAATATCATTGTTTTGGGGTAAATTTAACAGATGTGAGGAAATTAAATACAAATTGGATAATAATATCTAGTGGACCTATAGTTATATCTGAACCTTAATATTTTGGAGGAGGACATAAAACGCTGCGTTTTATGAGCTATTTTATTTGAATTGATAGTTATGACCATATAACGTAAGTTGTGAAGTTTATTTTATGCAAATGTTGACCGCGACTATCCCTCATATGGTCTACCCGCTTAGTCCAATTTTGGCATATACTTTCCAATATTTCGGTCGGTATCTCACGAATAAATGCTACAATGTTGTCTTCCAAATCGTCTATTGACATGAGCTTTAAGGCAAGGTCTACCTCGTGACGAAAGCCAAACTTTCAGAATTTTCTAATTATTCGACTTCTTTATTATACCCTCCACCATAGTATGGAGGGTATATTAGGGTTGTCATTCCGTTTGTAACACCTCGAAATATACATTTTAGACCCCACAAAGTATATATTCTCCATCAGCATAAAATTCTATGTCGATTTAGCAATGTCCGTCCGTCTTTCCGTCTGTGGAAATCACTCTAGCTTCCGAACGAATTGAAGTAGATTGATAAAATTTTACTCAAAGTATATTATATCTGTAGGACTTATGATATTGAAAATGGGCCATATAGGTCACGTTTTGGTATAGCCCCCATATAAGGGTACCTCCCGATATTCGGTATTTTGATTATTTTAGCTACATTATTCACCAGAATTGTTTCAAATTTGGTATTTGATGTTTGATGCAGCCTATGACGGAAAATTATCTATGCAGGTCCAGGTCTTCGTATAGCCCCCATATAACGATACCTCCCAATATTCGGTATTTTGATGATTTTAGCGTCATTATTCACCGGAATTGTTTCAAATTTGGTGTTTGAAGTTCGTAATAGATACTACAGCCTAAGATAGAAATTTGTCTGTGCAGGCCCACGTCTTTGTATAGGCCCCATATATCAGTACCTCTCTATATTCGGTATTTTGACGAATTTTGGTACAATACCCACCAAAATTGTTTGAGATGTCATGTTTGAACTTCGTAATGGATGCTACAGCCTATGGTAATGGCTTATGACAAACAAAGCCTATGCAGGTTCACGTCGTAGAGACCCCCATATATTGGCTATATTCGGTATTTTAAAGATTTCAACAAAATTTTTAACGGATTTAATTTTTTGAAAAATTTCAAATTCGTTCCAAATGGTGGAGGATATTTAAAGATCGGCCCGGCCGAACTTACAGCTTTTTTACTTGTTTTTTATTAAGTTTACAAAAATGTAAAAGTCAATAACACATTTATATCCAGTTCCAGTTTGTCACTTCTCATTTAAATAATTATCAACTGTATATCTCTTAATTAGTATTGTCGAAAGGCCCTTGTTTATGGTCAATACCTAATTGTGTTGTTATTACAAAGACTTTCATGTTTGTTACAATTGCAATAATTTCGTAATTACAGATTTTGGTATAACCAACTGACTGATAGACTCACCAAAATGAATGGCTGTTGATTTGTTTGATGATTTTCTCTGCTCCCATATGTCATGCCGCTCTCGGTACGACTCGCTCTCTCTCTCAATTACATTCATTAACATTTAATGAAACAAATGCCAATTTAACTTTGCCCATCATCATCATCGTCAATGTTGTCATTGTTGTTGCTGGTGTTGGTCTCTCTGTCATCAGGCTAATCAACAACATCAACAGAGGAATGAAAATAAGCAATGACAATTACAGACTCGGTTGTAAAGGCCCGGTCAGAGCAGGACAACGAAACAAAAAAATAAATAAACACTGTCACTAAGAACTTATTACAACCTTCATGCCCAACTACCTCATTTAGACACACGCACATAAGAAAATTAGAGACGAAATACTCAAAGGATCTTCTGGTGGATATGGCACGAACGGCCATATACAGGGTGAGATGGATAAACTGCAACCAATTTCAGACTGCTATCATTTCTAAGCCACTCTTCCGACAGCTGTTAAAATTATTCCAGTGACAGCTCTTTATACATACAACATGTTATTCGTGATGGAATTTAAGCGTGATAGTGTGATTTCTTGATATTTTGGCTGGAAAACTACAAGTGGCTATCGTTAGAGCACTCCAGCACTTAAATGTGAATAAATTGTTTGTGTCTCGTACTATCGCTCGTTACCGTGTTACTGGTAGCATAGCCCGACGTCAAGGCAGTGGACGGAAGAAAACAGCAACATCAGCAGAAATGGTTCGAAAGGTAAAGAAGCGACTTGATCGAAACCCGCGTCACAGTGGCCGAAAAATGGCTCGTGAGATGATCACAGCGCAATATTTCATTCGGCAAATATTCAAAAATGAGCTCGGGGTAAAGTCATTGAAATTCCAAAAAGTGCAAGAGCTTACACCGCAACGGAAAGAGAATAGACTCAAAAGAGCTAAAGAATTTCTTCGCTTCACCGAAAGAGGTGAACTGCCGAATTTGGGTTTATCCGATTTCCGATGAGAAAATATTCGTTGTCCAGAAGTTTGTAAACAAACAAAATGATCGTGTTTACTTGCCAAAGAGGTCAGCTGAAAATGTGCTCCTTCGGTTGGCAACCAGAACTCAAGCGCCGGCCATGGTGATGGTGTGGGCCGCCATAACAGCCGATGGTGGCTCTCCGCTCATATTAATCGACCGTGGCATCTGAATAAATGTCGAATATTATCGCCAAAATATTCTGGAGGGTGTATTAAAGCTTTGGGCATGCAAACATTTCGGCCGCAGACCTTGGACATTCCAACAGGACTCAGCACCATCGCACTCAACACGCGCCAACCAAGAATGGTTACAAAGAGAGGTTCTTCGCTTCATTTACAGCGCACAATGGCCACCAAAATCTTCGGATACCAATCCGTTGGACTATTGTGTCTGGAGTATTTTGTTAAGCAAGGTTGGCACTAAAAAGTACAAAAGTGTCGATCACCTCAAGCAAGCGCTTCGCCGGGAATGGGCCAAAATACCGCAGAGCAACATTCGGGCAGCGTGTGACGGTTTCATTGGCCGTTTGAAGGCCATAATTCGTAGCAAAGATGAATTCGAACAAATCTAAACTTATTCTAGAATTTGATGCTATTTCCCACATTTGTTTGCTTTCATTCAATAAAATTAAAAACAAAACAAGTAAAAAAGCGGTAAGTTCGGCCAGGCCGAACTTTGAATACCCTCCATCATTTGGTACATATTTTGCAATTTTCAAAAAAAATAAAATCCGTTAATAATTCTGTTAAAATCTTAAAAATACCGAATGTAGCTATTATATTAGGGTCTATACGACGACGTGGACCTGCGTAGGTAACTTTTGTCATAAGCCATTACAATATTCAAATGCGAAACTTAAAAAAATCGGTTATAATCTCGATAAAATCAAAATACTGAATATTGGGAGGTACCAGACAATTTTCTGTCATAGGCTGTAGTATGCACTACAAACTTCAAATCATCAAATTTGAAACAATTCTGGTGAAAAATGTCCCTAAAATCATTAAAATACCGAATATCGGGGGTACCGTTTTATGGGAGCTATACGAAGACGTTGGCCTGTACAAACAATTTGCTGTCTTAGGCTGTAGTATCCATTACGAACTTCAAATACCAAATTTGAAACAATTTCGGTAAATAATGTCGCTAAAATCATCAAAATACCGAATATCACGAGGTATCGTTATATGGGGGCTATACGAACACGTGGACCTTCATGGCTCATTTTCTGTTTTAGGCTGTAGTATTCATTCAGAACTTCAAATACCAAATTTGAAATAGTTCCGGTAAATAATGTCGCTAAAATCATCAAAATACCGAACATCGGGAGGTATCGTAATATGGGGCCTATACGAAGACCTGTACAGGCACAGACAATTGTCTGTTTCAGGCTGTAGTATCCATTACGAAATTCAAATGCGAAATTTGAAACAATTCCGGTAAATAATGTCGCTAAAATCATCAAAATACGGAATAAAGGGGGGGGGGGGTACCGTTATATGAGGACTATACGAAGACGTGGACCTGCACAGACAATTTTCTGTCATAGGCTGCAGTATCCATTACGAACTTTAAATACCAATTTCGAAACAATTCCGGTTAATAATGTCGCTAAAATAATGAAAATACCGAATATTGCAAGGTACCGTTATATGGGGGCTCTACGAAGACGTGGACCTACATGGCCCATTTTCAATATCAAAAGTCCTGCAGACATAATACACATTTGAATAAATTTTCATCAACTTACTTCATTTCGTTCGGAAGTTAGAGTGATTTCACAGACGAACAGACGTATAGAGGGACAGACGAACGGACATTCTAAATCGACTAAATCGACTTTACTTTGAGGGTCTAAAATATATATTTCGAGGTGTTACAAATGGAATGACAAACTTAATATACCCTCCATACTATGGTGGAGGGTATAAAATGTAAAAATTATGGTGTTTGACTTTGTTGCAGATTTTTTTATTCTCACCCTGTATATTCAAGAAACCTTCCTCACAAAACCAAACGACAGCGAGAGAGAACGAACGACAGAAAAAAGGTCAGCGCAAAATAATAAATGTTGCTAACATTACGAAAATTATTATGATTATGGTCGGACATTAATAAACACAAGTGTTTTAACAAGAATCCATGTGTTGAAGGATACTTTTTGTGGTCATTCAACAGGATCAAGAGCAATAGCAACCTTACACACACACAGCCCCACAGTGTCACAACACAAGTCGTGCGTATGAATTGAGAAGTTTGACCATGAAACCGGCACTTGTTGGCACTAAATGTATATCACACTTTCTCTCCCGTTTCCCCTTTGCATTGGCCACATCCAAAAAGGACATTTATTTCATTTGTGTCCTTACAATTGCCATAATAACTTTGCCGATGATGAGAGGCAGGGAGGGGAGTAGTTGGGACATATTAAGGAAGGAAATCATGAAATTGCTTGCAGTTAATAAATTTTGTGTCAGAATTGTAATCTGTCTGAAACAACAACAACAACAACAACAACAACAACAGCATGGAAACGGTTATCATTTCCCAAACAGACAAAACATTTTTGTGATGTTTTTTGTTTCCCCGGTCCAAGAGAAAAATGAACTCAGCGGAAAAAGTAATGAAAGGTTTATGTTTTCGTTTAGACCATTGCCAAATATGGAACTTATCTTGTGTAGCGTTTCTTGGTGTCCGAACATAACTTTTGCACAATTTATGATAGCTCTGGTCTTTAATGAAATTGACTTTTGTTTTCCTTTCGTTGTTGCAGCCATAAAACTTGGACAATGAGTTGCCTTTCACACTTTCATAAATGCAATCGTTTTATTGTCAAAGACTTTTGTAATTCGAGAAGGATTTATGGCTGCGATTTGTGACAGATAAGTTATCAGACTTTATTTGATTGTTCACTTTCCGCTTAGTGTGCATCCTGAAAAGAATGGAGAGTAAGTCATATTGGTAATTTCCTGACCATTTACAAATTTTTCTTTTTTTTTGGTTTAACAAACTGCATCGGAAATAAAAATTCGAAATTGCCATTAAATTTTGTAATTTTACTAAAAAAAAAAAACAAGTAATAAAGCTGTAAGTTCGGCCAGGTCGAACTTTGAATACCCTCCACCATTTGGTATAAATTTGGCAATTTTCAAAAAAAAAATCCGTTAAAAATTCTGTTACAATCTTTAAAATGCTGAATGTAGCCGTGTATTAGGTTCTATACGACGACGTGGACCTGCAAAAAATATCTGTTTATAATGTAGCTAAAAATCATCAAATTACCGAATATAGGAAGGTACCATGGGGGGTTATAAAAGTGGACCTGCACATACAATTTTGTACCTTAGGCTGCAGTATCCATTACGAACTTCAAATAAAAAATTTGAAACAATTCCGGTGAATAATGTCGCTAAATTCATCAAAGTGCCGAATTTCGGGAGGTACCGTTAAATGGGGGCTATACGAAGACGTGGAGTATCCATTACGAACTTCAAATACCAAATTTGAAACAGTTCCGGTAAATAATATTGCTAAAGTTATCAAAAACCGAATACCGGGAGGTACCGTTATATGGGGGCTATACGAAGACGTGGACCTACGTGGCCCATTTTCAATACCAAATGTCCTGCAGACATAATACACATTATCAACCTACCTCAATTCGTTCGGAAGCTAGTGTGATTTCCACAGACGGACAGACGGACGGACATCGCTAAATCGGTATAGAATTTTATGCTGATCAAGAATATATGTACTTTATGGGGTCTATGGTGGAGGGAATAAAAATGCTTAAAAATTCGACATCCATTCCGCTTCGGGCCATTTATTTTTGGTCTAGCGATGTACGTTCTTTTTTTGTGCTTCCCACAATATTCTTCTTTTGTTAAACTTTATGTAATATTTCTATAAAAATTTAAAACTAATTCCACAATGGTCAATATCGGACTACTTTTTCTGGAGTCCTTACTTTAAGAAAGCAAAATGAAGTTACATGTACATTTGGGTGATATACGAAAAAATTAGCTTATTTAGATCATTTTCAACTAGCGAGATTAGTACACCTAAGAGCTTCACATATTCAATCGAAATGCCGAGCATCAGGGCACCATTATATGTGGGAATACGCAGATACGGATCTATATAGACAAGATACTGCCAGATAAATGTATATTTGTCAGGAACCTTAGATATTGAATTCCATAGAAATGCAGAACAATTTTATTAAAATAATTGAACCACTGCTGGGGGCAACTATTATATGGAGGCTTTGAAAAAATGTGGTCCAATATATACAATTTTCTGCCAGAAGGATTGGTACACTCTACCCACAACTACATTATACATTATTCCTTCGAAATATGTTGTTAAATTATTTAAATGCCGAATATAGAAAGGGTGCCTTTATGTGGGGATTGTGCGGACGAGTGATCCTGTCTACATCATTTTCTTCCAAAGAGATTAATATTAAAAAAGAACACACCCAATCGAATCACAGACATATCCATTGAAAAATGTGGCTAAAATCACCAAAACACTGAATATCGGGAGCTACTGCTATATATAGGTGGGATATAAGAAAAAACAAATGACTCAAATCATCATATACCCGATACCCGATATTTGGGGATACCAATATGGTGCGTATGCGATACCATTTACTGAAATAACCCGTCTTCGAACTTGAGCTGCTATCAAACAAAATATAGTTCTGTACCAAATCTTAGCTTCCTATCACGAGTAGTTTAGACCATAGCGTGATTAAAAAAGACGGACTGACGGAAATTGCTATATCCGGTCTAAAATTGGTTTTGCCGACAGATGTACACCCTCATCCAATTTTCGATTATTTAAATATATGTTGACTTCTCTTATGATTATTCAAATTGTTGACCGGATATGGCGTAGGTTCCGAAGGAATGGGCAAATAATGACCACTTCGTATCGGAGATAAATAAATATGATATAAATATTACGACGTGTATTTTTAGAAAATGTTAAATGAAAATGTTAATGTTAAATCAGATATAGACGACCGAAGTTTTCCATTTTCTTAATTCATCTAATACAAATAAAAATATTGGTATGGGCAAAATTAAAAGAAGATCGAACATTTATATCCAATTTTATGCGAAATCATAAATTCCGTATTCATCTCAGGTTTCTGGTTGAGAGGAATATTTAGTTGTTAAGAATCGCTGACTTGTTTCGCAATTTATAACAGGTAAAAGTATTGAAAACTGTGACCCATAGTGGATGAGGTACCAAAGGGGGTTCGCAGATATATATCATCTTCCAATAGATCTTGTTTTAGCAACAATTTTTGTATGTGTGAAATTTGAAGAGAGTTGGGTGTTTATTTCGAGTTTAATGAGCGTTTTGCTTTTAAAAATTGTGAAGCCTTTGTTTGGAAGATACCAGCAGATCTTATGTTAGTAGAAATATGGGCATATGTGAAATTTGAGGAGAAACGGATGCTTATTTCGGCTTTTATGCTCCGTTTGGTCATTCAAAATGTTGACCTCTTTTGTTGGGGAGGTACCAGAACCAGAGTTTAGAGTTTAGGGTAGGGCAGAAGCCTAGATATTTTTATGGCCATCTTGGAATTGTGTGAAATTTGCTGATAGACGATAGAGGCCGCAAATACAGGGCAAATGCTACCGGTCAAAAACAAAATGTAAATTGAATAAAATCGATTAATTAATTTAATTTTTATTGCGACGTGCCAGGTTTGGACAATATCGACTACATCCTTCACTTTACATGACATATGTGATAATTTTTTGAAAATGTTAACATTCCATTCCATGCTTCATCTACTACATATTAAAATTTTAGTATGGACAAAATTACAAGAAAATCGAACATTTATATCCAATTGATGAAAAATCATAAATTTCATATTCATCTCAGGTTTCTGGAAAAGAGAGATATATTTAGATATGGCAAGTTGCGAAGAATCGCTGGACAAATGTATTCCACCTTAACACCAGATCTTGGGTTTATAAAAATATTGGGATGTGTGAAATTTTAAGACAATCGGATTCTTACATCACTTTTTTAAGAGTTTTAATTATTTAAAATTTTTACCCTTTGTGGGGGAGACACTTGATGGAGTGGATCGATATTACCCATTTTTGCACCAGATCTAGAACTGACGCAGATATTAGGATTTGCAAATACGGAACAAAATCGAATCATTGCTTCTCTTTCTGTGCAGAAAATATATATATTTTTTTGAAAATTTCGACCTTTTATGGGGGAGTTACCAGAAGGAGTGGACCGATATATTCCATACAATCGGACTCTTACGTCACATTTTATACGAGTTATAATTATTCAAAATTTTGACCCTTTGTGGGGGACGTACCTGATAGAGTGGACCGATATTGCCCATCTCCAAACTCGATTTAAGTTTGACAATAATATTATGATGTACCAACTTTGGATCAAATCGGATACTCCCTTTGAGAGTTATCGTGCGCACCAGCCAGACAGACGGACGGACGGACGGACATCGCTAGGTCGTCTCCAAAAATCCTGAAACGGATTTGGTCAAGAGAGACCTAGTGTCTAAAACCGTTATTTCGACCAGGCACGTTTTGGCCGTATTAAATGATATATACCCTCTCTAGCCATATGGCTGAGGGTATAAAAAGTTCGAGGATAAGTAATATTCATTTGGTACATATACGATAAGCGATGTTGTCCATTAGAGCTTCTGTGAAAATATAATATATCCCTCGATTTTTTCTCAGAAAAATGTAGTTAGGATCCTCAAAGGAAAGAATTGCTATGTAGTTTTTTTATGGTCAATGTTCAATCCTTTTCAGAAACTCCACGTCCAAACGTAGTTAGGAATAAGGACATCATTAGGAAACGTTTTTTTGGTATAAGGTCTAAGATCACACCTCCGTAGTGTATTTTAAAACACCTAGTTTTTTTGGTCAAGAGGTCCTTAAAAATTATTGAAATATCAGAGGATTTTTTTCAGCAAGTTATTGGGAAACGTTTTTAAATATTCACCATGTTTGTTCAGGTGATGAGGAGGTCAAAAACGTCAAGATATTTGGTTTTAAATTGTCGAAAAATATTTAAAATTCGACGATTTTTTGTCGGAAAGTCTTTGAAACTAAAAAAACAACAATTCTTGGCAAGGACATCTTTTGATTAAAAAATCAACAAAGTTTTTGAAGAACATAAAAAAACCCAAAAAGTCTTTAATTTAAAATCTCTCTGGGTCAAATCCACGATTCCCGAGAAGGATATTTTGAAAATTTCTTGGAAGGATATTTTGAAAATATTTTTTAAGATCCACTATTTCTTTATTGTCTTTTTTTCACTCCTTCCCTATCCTTGCTCAGAAACCCCGCATCCAGACTTATTTTAACAAAGTGTCAGGGTATAATTTTCGCTGGCATAATTAGGAAACATTCCTTGACAAAAGTCCACCATTCATTGCATCTCTGTAGTGTCTTTCTAAGGCAGGTGCTGTCAATGCTGTTATGGGTTTCCCGTTATGGGTTTTAAGAATTGCATAATTTTGCTCGTACTCCTAGAAAAGATAGTTTTTAACAAAATTAACCTAAACTCGAGTTTCAGATTCGTTAAATAGCTATTTATGAACATCGAAATAAACATACGTATTTCCGTAACCAGATTCAAAACAAATGCTATTGATCGAAAATACCCCCGCAGGACATTCACTGATATCCTATCAAATATTATTTATGGTTCTCTTTTAATGATTTTATTTTCCAAAATTGTATTTCCTCTATTTATTGTCTTGGCAAACTATATGAACTTAAATAGTCTCACATTAAAGAGAAATTTTAGGACTTCATGTTACTGTATCTGTGTGTGTGTGAGTGATAAACAATCATTCCCACTCCCAACCACCCCACTCCCTTCGATTGTAATCATAATAAGTATTTCATTGCTTATGGCGTCCAAGAAATATTAGATGATTTTGGTTCAATGGTTCGGGGTGGTGTTGGGTTGTTCAATGCTTACTTAGGTTGTTCGGCTCTTTTTGAATGTGTGTGTTGCTGTGTTGGTGTAAAGAAAAGTAATAATTAAAATCATAATTTTCGGCATTTAAGACCTTGTAATTATTTTTGACATTGTTCAAATATAATTTCCAACAACCGTGTCTGTCGGTGTATGTATTTATATATGTATCTATGTGGTGGGGCAAGGTTTTCGCTTGGCATAATGCCATTTTTTGTGCTTCGTGCTTTTCCTTGTGTGACCAACCTTTTCCGAAAAATTTCCATTTCCATCTACATTTGGTCATGAATTGTAACCAAAAACCTCATTACATTGGGGATTCGTTTTGTTGTTGTCTTAAATTTTATTTAATTCCGGTTTTAGTTTATGAAAGATACTGCGGCCTTTGCTATGTGAAGTGGCAGTGGTGGTGCGGTAATTTAAAACCAAACAATCAATAAAGCATAACAAATTCGTACATTAATGGAAAATTTTGGCCACATTATTTTCCTTGGCCGAGGGAACGTTGTTTTCATAAGGTTTCAAAGTATGGCTGGGCTTTTCATTTTAAGATGGTCTTTTTGCTTTAATTCTGAAGTCTTAAGTATTCTAATTAATGTCCTTCTTATTAAAAATATATTAATTTTTACAACAATAGGTATCAAATTAAAGTTTAATTATGTAGTATAGGGAGAAAAACGATGAAATTTAAATGGAAAATACATTTTAAAAAATTCTGAAAGAGCGATCTTGTCTACAAAAAAAAAAGTATGGGCTTTTTTTATCAAGATGTCCTTGATAAAAACTACTATGCTTTTGAAAAGTCTATCTTTAAGATCAAAAAAATTTGCCTACGAAAACAATGTTAAAAATATTCCTATAAAATTCAGGATTCTCGACCAGGAGATCCTTGAAAAAAATTTCTTAAAATACCCCGATTTTTGGTCAAGAGGTAATTGAAATGATTGAGTTCCTTGCTAAGTCAAGAATTGAAGTGGTTTTAATGAAAAACATCAGGGAAGGTCCTTGAAAAATAATTCTCGTCTCTGGAGGAAATCTTTTATAGGCGAGATGGAGGAGGAGCCCGGGGATCGTGGTTTTTATAGATAAGCTGGAGAAGGTCGTCTTTCAAGACGAGCAGGAGGAGGTCGTCTTTTATGGACGAGCAGGAGGAGATCGTCTTTTATGGACGAGCAGGAGGAGGTCGTCTTTTATAGACGAACTGGTCTCAGGTCGTCTTTTATAGACGAACTGATCTCAGGTCATCTTTTATAGACGAACTGGCCTCAGGTCGTCTTTTATAGACGAACTGGTCTCAGGTCATCTTTTATAGACGAACTGGTCTCAGGTCGTCTTTTATAGACGAGCTGGATGGATGTCTTACGTTATAGGACGAGCTGAAGCAGGTCATCTTTTTATAGACCATCTAGAGGACAGATGTATTTTTATAGACCATCTAGAGGAGAGGTGTATTTTTATAGACCATCTAGAGGAGAGGTGTATTTTTATAGACGAGCCGTAGGAGGTCTCCTTTTATAGACGATCTGGTGGTTTTTTTTGGACAACCTGTAGGAGGTCGTATTTTATGGACGAGCCGTAGAGAGGTCGTTTTTTATGGACAACCAGTAGGAGGTCGTCTTTTATAGATGAGCTGTAGAAGGTCGTCTTTCTAGAGACAAACGCGGAGATCGTCTTTTTATAGACAAGCCCGGAGGTCGTCATTTTAATAGACGAACCCGGAGGTCCTTTTTTATAGACGAACTCGGAGGTCGTCTTTTTTATAGATGAGCTTTGTCATAGACAAGGAGGTCTTTTTATAGACGAGATGGATGGAGGTCGCTTTATCATAGACGGGGAGGCCTTTTTATAGACGAGCTGGCTGCAGGTCGTCTTTATAGAGCAGCCCGGATAACGATAAATAAATAAATAAACGAGTTTTATCAACTTCAAGTCTGTCCTGCGGGGTTCTGAATATACTCACGAAGAACTTGCATCCCCAAAAGGGCTTTTTTCATTCCCCAGATTTTGACTCGCGATTTGTGTCTTTTGTGTCACAAACCTATGCATGTTTAAATCGACAAACATAAGAAAACAGCTGAATTATTTGTTATATCTGATAAACGCATTAAATAATTAAAATTTAAATTCTATCCTCCATATTTCACACAAAACAAGCAATGATGGGAACCCCAACAACTAAATCCTTTGATATTGAAATTTTGTTACAACTTGTTGGAGTTGTAAATTACTTTTTTTCTGTTATTGGAATAAATTACATGGCCGTTTCCCAGACTTATTTTCATTTCGGTTTTTTTTTTTTTTGTTGTTTATAATAAACACCATGTTTCAGACTTCGGTCAAAAAATATGTTTCGGATCATCATGTTGTAACACACATAGGAAAAAAAGGGAAAAATGATACAAATCTATAAGGGTCAAAATGGAAAGGGTTGTTGCTCGCCCGCTCGATGATGATATTATCAGCTACATAATCATTTTGTTCATAATCACATTTAACCACCAATAATATTCAAATTAGTGCTCGACAAAATATGATGCTCTCTCTCCCCAGCAATTGTGGTAAAATTCAACATTTTGTGGGAAATTTTCAATTCATGAATTTGTTTTTGGTGTTTGTCAGTCGTTTTTTGGTGGGTGGTAATATATTTGCATATAAATTGGTTTTCAATATCGCAACCAAATATAAAAAAAAAATTGTTAATAAAATTTTCACAATTCAAAAAAAAAAAAAAAAAAAAAATCTCAAGTCTAAACGAATGTCTGGGGTTTTAATTGGGATTTTTTTGTCGTCAGAGGAATAAGTATGATAAAATAAATGAATCATGAGAAATAAGTGTGATAGAAATGCTGATAGAAGGATAAACTATACTTATCTTCATTTTTGAACAAGGATTTTTATAAGTAAATTGATCAATTTGCTGAAATCACCAATACCTTTGACCTTCTGGCTGAGTGGTGAACTCAAAACTTCTCAATCAAATCAATCATCTTAATAGGTTATTTTCAATTTCATGCTTAGGACCTTGGTACTTACCGATATTTCACGAATTGTTCTGCTTTCTAGACAACCACGAATGTTTGCAACAAAACTCTTCATTAAATCCCTTTTCTCGTAGGTCGTCCGCAACACCATAAGAACACAAGAAGTAAACACGCAAAGAAAAGAAATACAAATGCAATGGAGCACCAGCAACAACAAACACACAGCTCAACAAAATGAAGTCACCAATTCTATTTTCTCTCTTCTCTTTGACAATAAATTCTATAATTTCCTTGTAGGTATTTAATTTTAAAACATTTCACATGTTGATTGAATTGACTTTTGAAACAATGCTGTCTAGTTTGATTACACTTTTGGAGGGGTCTATTGACAAAACAAAAAAAAAAAAACATATTAACACAATTAAATAATTTGATTTGCATTAACTTCACAACGAAAACACACAACCGACCACCAAAATATCCGCGCACAACTAATAACTTTGGGAGAGCAAGAAAAAAGCGGGAATTTGCAAAAACGAAACAAAAAAGGCAAATAAAGACAAAGAGATTAATGGGACCAAATCAATGAGCATTGCACCAATTGATACAAAAGATTCAGGGGATGGAGAATAAACTCTTGTTCTCCCTATTGTACATTGTTTCTTGGTTGGGAGAGATCTCCAACGCCATTAAGTATGAATATACGTGTGTGAAGGTAGGGAGTATGAATAAAGGAAATGCGTTTGTCACTAGAGTTCCGGTCAAAAAGAATTTGCAAAAACTTAAATAGAGTCAAATAAAGAAGAAGAGAATATTTTGATGAAATTAGTGAGCATTGCTTCAATTGTATGGCATGAATGGGTTGAGGGAAAATAACCTCTTGTTCTCATTGCATGTTTTTTTTTTTTTTTTTTTTTTTTGGAAGAGAGTATACATAGAGGAAATGATTTTGCCTCTATCAGGGGTGATCAAGGAAAAATCTCTCTGTTCACTCAAATTTCTCTTTGCTTATTTAAATCAAGAACAAAACAGTGTTAAGTCATTATTTATACAAATATTTTTTATCCATATGCTTTATAAATTATTTTGGCAAACATTCGTGTTTAAAAACAATTAAATAGAACCATAAAATATAAAGAAAAACAGAATTTTATTTTTCTCTTAAATTATCTCTTTTTTCTCTTCATGTTCTAGAACACGGTTTTGAGCACCACTGCCTCTATGGTTAATGGCAATTTCAGTTGAAGTGGGCTGCGTGAGAGGTTACCTGTTAATCTCACAACGCAATGCAATTTGTTTTTGTTGCCAACTAATTCTCACTTCAAATTAATAATCAGTATGGCCATTTTAGCATTTTTGCAGCTAAATTTATAATTTATTTTTTGTATTTAGCGGCAAAATTTCATTTAGCATTTTTCTTAGCTTTTTGCAATTATTAGCGTATTTTAACATTTTTTTTGTCCAAAAATTTTTAAATTTAAAAAATAAAATTACATGAACATTTTGAAAAAAATTAATATTTTAGAAAAGCAATGGCAATAAATAAGTTCATAAGATTGGGCAAACATAAACTCAACGATTTATTTTTGGATATGTGTAAAAGAATTTAAAAATTCTTTAAATGAAAACCCGTTCAAGGAGTTGTCTTCTTTTATTATGAAGTGTCTAGTTTTACCATTTAGTTACTCAGAAGTTGGAAGAGTTTTCAGCGGCATGAACCCAATAAAAGTAGAAATTAGAAATAGAATGATATTATACACTATGAATTTACTTCTTTACATTAGATGCGTATTGAAAAGGTTAAAAAGGTTGGGAAATTTTTAAGGTTACAAACGATCTTATTCTATTCATCATTCGGTCTCTCATTTTCAAGTAGCAAGACTTAATACATTTTAATAAAATATAATAAATTAAAAATAGCTTTAGATCTCCTTTGGAATAGCTTTCATGGTTTGGACCGAAGTAATGCATATTCTTATATAATTCGCCCTATATTAAAGCTTAAGAAAGAGAGTTATGATAATGGCTATTCAGAATAATATTTGTAAATTAAGGTTTCTCTATATGAATTGTTGTAAAAAAGATTTGACGTACGCCATTCGTGTATTTCTTAATTCGCCTGGAATTCACTTTCAGCATTTCGGTGGAATAGACATTTTGGTATTTTTTTCGCACAAAAATTCCGCTAACTCTTATCCGATGGCCATCAAAAATGCTTGGCAGGGCCGATACCAAATCCCCACTTAAAATTTCCTAAGGATCGGACGATAATTAGGACGTCTCAGAAAACTTTCGATCATCTCCAAAAACATCAGGCTCCTATTTTGACACTAACCCCACCTCCATCCAACATTTTGTGAGGATCCTAACTATATAGTGTTATAAGGATTAAAAATATTACAAAATGTAAAATTCAATATTGTAAGTTGAAATGAAAATATCTCATGTGACATAAATGTGACAAAATGGAAAAAATATAAGAAAATATTACAAAATCAATATATTCATCTTTATTGGGATCTTTTCATGCGTTTTTGTCTAGATTTCTTTCTTTCATGTCAAGAGGGCATTCTGAATTGAGAAGATTTGTCAAAATCAGTCCAGCTATTTTTGAGATGTAAGCTTTCTAGCGAATATGTGTCGTTTTATATATATCTGATATCTTCACTATCGACATTTACGTAAGAAGATTATTCGCGGTTTAATGGGAAAATTGTTATTTTTTTTTAACACAAAACTTATGGTCTATTTCGCCCGCTCAATATTATCAGATGAACATCCAAATTGGAAAGCTTCTGCCCAGTCCTAAGCTCTAACACCATGCTAAATTCCTCGTCGATTGGTCTATAATTGTGACCTGTAGCGTGATTGCAAATAAACATAGCTAGATCGGGTCGGCTCGGCTCAGCTCAGCTCAACGATATTCGAAGATCAATATATACTTTCCTATGTGGCAAGCCAAAATTTCGAATGTTACATAATATTTGGCCCAACATAAAATACCCCCAACACATAGTGTTGCAGGCTTTAAAAACGTATGCCAAACAAAAAAATTAAATGCCAAAAAATAATGCTAAATATTTTTTGGCATTTAATTTTTTTGTTTGGCATTTTTATACCCTACACCACATAGTGGTAAGGGTATTATGTCTTTGTGCATTTGTTTGTAACATGGAAAAGGAAACGAGATAGACCCATAGTTACTTTTGAGAACCTTCATAGAATCACTTTCTGAGTCGATTTATGCATGTCAGTCCGTCTGTCCGTCCGTCCGTCCGTCCGTCCGTCCGTCCGTCCGTCCGTCTGTCCATGTATTCTTGTGAACAAAATGCAGGTCGCATTTATTATCCGATTGAGATGAAATTTTCCAAACAATATTTTTTTGGCCCAAGGACGAACCCTATTGAAATTGGTGAGAATCGGATCAAATTTAGATATAGCTCCCATATATATCTTCATCCGATTTCGGGTTAAATGTGCACCAAATGGCCAATATCAGCCCAAATGGCCCGAATTTTGGCACATGTGACCGAGATTAGCCTTAAAGCAAATACAACAAATTTGGAGAAAATCGGTTCAGAAACAGCTATAGCTCCCATATATATATTCATCCGATTTCGGGTTAAATGTGCACCAAATGTCCACTATCAGTCCAAATTACCTGAATTTTGGCACACCCAACCGAGTTCGGCCTAGAAGCAAGTATATCAAATTTGGAGAAAATCGGTTCAGATATAGCTATAGCTCCCATATATATCTTTCATCCGATTTGGTGTTTAAGCCTCTCACATTGGTAATATGCACTCCACAAGAATGATATTTGGTACCAGATATAAGATACAGCCCAGAAATACCTGTTTGTAATTTTATCGAAATCGGTTCAGATTTGGATATAGCTCCCATATATATCTTCATCCGATTTCGGGTTAAATGTGCACCAAATGGCCAATATCAGACCAAATGACCCGAATTTTGGCACATGTGACCGAGATTAGCCTTAAAGCAAATACAACAAATTTGGAGAAAATCGGTTCAGAAACAGCTATAGCTCCCATATATATATTCATCCGATTTCGGGTTAAATGTGCACCAAATGTCCACTATCAGTCCAAATTACCTGAATTTTGGCACACCCAACCGAGTTCGGCCTAGAAGCAAGTATATCAAATTTGGAGAAAATCGGTTCAGATATAGCTATAGCTCCCATATATATCTTTCATCCGATTTGGTGTTTAAGCCTCTCACATTGGTAATATGCACTCCACAAGAATGATATTTGGTACCAGATATAAGATACAGCCCAGAAATACCTGTTTGTAATTTTATCGAAATCGGTTCAGATTTGGATATAGCTCCCATATATATCTTCATCCGATTTCGGGTTAAATGTGCACCAAATGGCCAATATCAGCCCAAATGGCCCGAATTTTGGCACATGTGACCGAGATTAGCCTTAAAGCAAATACAACAAATTTGGAGAAAATCGGTTCAGAAACAGCTATAGCTCCCATATATATATTCATCCTATTTCGGGTTAAATGTGCACCAAATGTCCACTATCAGTCCAAATTACCTGAATTTTGGCACACCCAACCGAGTTCGGCCTAGAAGCAAGTATATCAAATTTGGAGAAAATCGGTTCAGATATAGCTATAGCTCCCATATATATCTTTCATCCGATTTGATCTTTAAGTCCCTAACATTCCTACTATGCACTCCACAACCGTGATATTTGGTACCAGGTATTAGATAGAGCACAGAAATAGCTGTTTGTAATTTTATCGAAATCGGTTCAGATTTGGATATAGCTCCCATATATATCTTCATCCGATTTCGGGTTAATTGACCACCAAATGGCCAATATCAGCCCAAATGGCCCGAATTTTGGCACATGTGACCGAGATTAGCCTTAAAGCAAATACAACAAATTTGGAGAAAATCGGTTCAGAAACAGCTATAGCTCCCATATATATATTAATCCGATTTCGGGTTAAATGTGCACCAAATGTCCACTATCAGTCCAAATTACCTGCATTTTGGCACACCCAACCGAGTTCGGCCTAGAAGCAAGTATATCAAATTTGGAGAAAATCGGTTGAGATATAGCTATAGCTCCCATATATATCTTTCATCCGATTTGGTGTTTAAGCCTCTCACATTCGTAATATGCACTCCACAAGAATGATGTTTGGTACCAGATATAAGATACAGCCCAGAAATAGCTGTTTGTAATTTTATCGAAATCGGTTCAGATTTGGATATAGCTCTCATATATATCTTCATCCGATTTCGGGTTAAATGTGCACTAAATGGTCAATATCAGCCCAAATCACCAGTCTAGAAGATAATACGTAAAATTTGGAGAAACCCGGTTCAGAGATAGCTATAGCTCGTAAAATGCACGATAGAATTAGATAGATTTTGATTTTGTACCAAATATCTCATAGAGCTCTGAAATGCCCTGTATAAACCTTTTTACGAGAGCTCTACTAAATATGCATAGTGGTGTAGGGTATCATATAGTCGGCCCCGCCCGACTTTTGAGCTTTCCTTACTGGTTAGCATTATTTTTATGCTGCAACACTATTTTAGATCTGGTCACACTGCCCTCTACCCATTCATGCCATACAATTGGTGCAATGTTCTCTGATTTTATCGAATTATTCTCTTTTACTTTGTTTTTATTTCTGTTTTTTTTTTTTGCAAATTCCCTAGTTGCAAACGCATTTCCTTTATTTATACTCCTTAACTTCACACACACATATTCATACATAATGGTGTTGGAAATTTTGGAGATCTCTCTCAAACAAAAAAAAAATGCAATGGTGGGAACAAGATTTTATTCTCCCTCCCCCTTCCATGTCTTACAATTGGAGCACTGCTCATTCATTTGATCTCATTAATCTCTTTGTCATAATTTGTCTCTATTGTCTCTTCTTTGCAAATTCCCGTTTTTTTTTCTTCTTCTCCCAAAATTATTAGTCGTGCGTGGATATTTTGACGGTCGGTTGTGCTTTCGTGGTGAAGTTAATGCAAATCAAAGTATTTAATGGTGTTAATATATTTTCTTTTGTTTTTGTCAATAAATGAAAATGTGTAACCCAAATAGTCAATATTGTTTTAAAAGTCAATTCAGTAAGCATGTGAAAATAATAATATACCTAAATGGAAATTATAGAATTTATTGTGAAATAGAAGAGACAAAATAGAATCGCTGCCTAGATGTTGTTGAGCTCTTGTGTTTGTTGTTGTTATTGCCGTTTCATTGCATTCGTGTTTCTATTCGTTGTGTGCTAACTGCTTGTGTGTTGTGTTGGAACGAAGACCTAGAAGGAAAGGGATTCGGTGGAGATTTTTGTTGCAAACTTTTGTGGCGGATTAGAAAGGGAAGAAATGCATCGAGAAATATCGGTAAGTACCAAGGTTCAAACATTAATGGGAAATAAACTTTGAAAATGCTTTTATTTAAATCCTTTTGACCATTTTCAAGATTGAGGTGTAATATTAATATTGGAAAATCGCTCAAATTAATGTAAAATAGACAGGGAGGTTGCCGTCTTTCAGTGTTGCCAGTATTAAGAATTTTCCTCGAAAAATGGAGATTTTTAATGGGGAGGACAATTCTATCGTTATTGCGGTTATATGAAATAAAAATAGGGAATATATGTGCTATTAAGCCGGGGATGCCAAGATGGCTGGTTTTCATGAACTTGTGGTGATATTTGACTTTCAAAACTGTTTTAAGAGTTATTGCGATTTTTGGGGAAAATTCAGCAGATTAAGATAGTAGAGCAGTAAATAGAAGACACATGTATCGGGGTTTTGAAATTTTACATTTACAAAGTAACCTAAATAGAGGGGGCAAGTTCCTCCCTCTTCCATATTTTTCGAATTTTTATTTTCTTTTGCAATCCTTTGATTTTAGGAAAATAGTGTCTTCGGTTATATTGCAAAGAATAACACTAGGGTTATTTTGGTCTAAAATATTAACCCTCAAGCGAATCGACAAATGAGTCTTTTTTGGCTAAAAAATCAAAATATTCTACTAAATTATTCTTCATAAAATTATACTACAGGCCTTAGAAAATTCATATATTTTAAAAACCTATTCAAGGGTTAAATCTGTACTTTATATAAGAAAATAGATCTCAACTTCCAGTGCACATCAAAAATATATTTATTTCAATGTTTTCAAAAATCCCGCAAATATTTTCTAAATTGTTGATCCATTTTTTTCTTGGGCTTTTTCGAGTTGGTGTCTGGAAGTAACATTTCGTTGTAAGTAGAAGGAAGTTTATAGTTTGAGATATATTTTGCAACATTTTGGATAGAGCTTTGAAATTTGATAGAGATCTTTGGATTGCATCCAGAATCATTGGTACAGAGTGTATTTCATATCGGTCCACTATACCAAATATAGCCCACATGTAACTATAACTCTTATTTGCGAGGTTCTTGCCGTTGGTGTAATCCTTCCAAAATGATGTTCTGTAGGAGATTTTTGCATGAGCTCGCGCAAAGTATGGTTTTAACCTTAAAAAGTGTTTTTAAATATATTTGAATTCCTGGCGTTCATGGAAGATCTAGACCTGCTAGGACCTGGAGAAGAATTTTGTGGGAAAAAATTTTGAATATCTCTGAAGCTCCTAAAAGATGGTAGGGATCGAATCATTTCTTCTGGTACCTCACCCGCATATGGTTCAAAATTTTGAAAAACAAAACGCACAAAGAAAGCGATAAAAGCATCCAATCCAAAGATCTTTTGTGAAGATGGTATATATCTGCGAACCCCTTTTATCTGTCATGACTTGCGAAACAAGCCAGCGATTTTTTACAACTAATTATTTCTCTCAACCAGAAACCTGAAATCAATTTATGATTTCGCATAAAATTGGATATAAATGTTCGCTTATCTGTATTAGATGGAGTATAAAAATGAAATTCTTCGGTCGACTATATCTGGTAACTTACGCATAGTTTAACATTTTCTATAGATTATCAGATATCTCATATGTAGCGAAGGAAGTAGTCGATAAAGTCCAAACTTGGTACGTCGCAATATGTATATAATATTTATTTAGATCCGATAGGAAATGGACAATCTTCTCAAACCGAACCCCCTGAAGATTCCCAAATACTCCTGGTCGTCCACGTAGACTCCCAATATCTCCAAGCCCTTGAGCTCGCCTATAGAGATTTTCAAGGCTCCCGGGCTCACTCAAATCGTCTATATTGACTCGCAACTTTTTCTCATGTATATTCATGTACTCAAAGTACCAGGACGAAACATTCTTTAAAATAGAATTACAAAGTCTTTCAAAACCTGACACATATTTCCAGATACCTGACACCATAAATAATATTTATTGTCTAAACGAACATACAAACATCCATACATACATAGACTTACTCGTATGTGTTTCGCTCTTCATTTCATGTGTGTTCCTCCGTGATCTCTGACCACCATCGATACGAACTTCCTACCGAATATGATGCTTGTAGAAAACCGGTTTTTAATTAAGATTAAATGAGCACAAACTTTTCCTCATTTAAATGTGTTTATGTGGAAAATTCAACCACATTTGTATGGCCAACGATGAAAAATTCAAGGGGATTTTCCCCTGATTATCGTAAACCATGGAAGACATACATATAGACGGACAGACAGACAACAATGAAATGATACATATAAACACATATGGATTTAAATTTTTAAAAATTTTTATTTAAATGAGCATCATCATTCAGGCAGTTTGATGGCCCATTTTCCACCACCCGAACAACAACTAGGAAGTAGTGAAGGACATGTGAGTATAAGCTGGAGTTACTCAAAGGATTTAAGGTGTGTTGCCGTAAACGTGTGTGTGCGTGTTGAAATTACTTTTCAACATCGTTGGTATCATATGGTGGCGGGTGGGTGGTTGGTTGGTGTTTCTGGCCAATGCTCATTAAATTTTCAAAAGGTGTTAAAAACATTAATTTAAGTTTAAATCGTTACAAAAATAGGATTTTGGTGGAAGAGCAGATGACAAACATCTGAGTAGCTATCAAATTTTCATTTACAAACCAATAAGAAAAGGTCAAAATTCGGACTGGTACGACTATATGAAACCCTACACCACTATGCTGATTTAGTAGAGCTCTCATAATGAAACCAGTAAGTAAAAATGTCAAAAGTCGGGCGGGGCCGACTATATGATACCCCTCACCACTAGGCATATTTAGTAGACCTCCCGTAACAAAAGAAATTACTCCATTTGGGCTGATATTAGGCATTATTTGCACAGTAAGCTTGAAATCGGATTAAGGATATATACGGGAGCTATATCCAAATCTTAGCCGTTATCGATAAAATTTGGTACCAAAATTCAGGACTTTTTGACAGATATTGGCCATTTGGTGCACAATTAACCCGAAACTGGTTGAAGTTATATGTGGGACCCATATCCAAATCTAAACCGATCCTGATAAAATTTGGTTAGAGGTATTTCCGAGATCTATATGATATCTGGAGCCAAATATCATTGTTGTCGAATACATATTACCAATGTGAAGGACTTAAACACCAAATCAGATGAAATATATATATGGGAGCTATAGCTATATCTCGACCGATTTTCACTAAATTTAATGTATTTGCTTCTAGAATTTCAGGTCATTTGGACTGATATTGGCAACCTTGACAGAATTTTAAACATTTATATCTGAGCTGTATCTGATATCTGGCACCAAAGATTATTGCTGTGGAGGGCATAATACCCATGTGAGGGACTTTAACACCAAATCTGATAAAACTTATATATAGTAGCCATAACTATATCTGAACCGATTTTAACCAAATTTGAAGTACTTAAAGTTAAAGATATTTACGGGAGCTATATACAAATCTGAACCGATCTTGACAACATTTTAGGGACTTATTTCTGAGCTGTATCTGGTACCAAAGATCATTGCTGTGGAGTGCATATTGAGCATGTGAAAAACTTAAAACCCCAAGTCGGACGAAACATATATGTGGGACCTATAACTATATCTGAATCGATTTTTGTTGTTCTTGCTTCTAGACTGAATTCGGTCGGTTGTGCCAAAATTCAGGTCATTTCGACTAATATTGGTCATTTGGTGCACAATTAACCCGAAATCGGTTGAATATACAGGTTGAATGCAACCAATTTCAGACTGCTGTCATTTCTAAGCCACTCGTCCGACGGGCGTTTTAAAGTTATTCCAGTGAAAGCTTATTATATTGTTTACAAGCGTGCAAAAGCAGTTTGGTAAGAATTTTCCAGAAAAAAAGTTATTCGTGATGGAATCCAAGCGTGATAGTGTTATTTCTTTATATTTGGCTGGAAAACCACAAGGGGCTATCGTTAGAGCACTCCAGCATTTAAATGTGAATAAATCGTACCATCGCTCGTTACCGAGATACTGGTAGCGTAGCCCGACGTCAAGGAAGTGAACAGAAGAAAACAGCAACATCAGCAGAAATGGTTCGAAAAGTAAAGAAGCGGCTTGATCGAAACCCGCGTCGCAGCAGCCAAAAATGGCCCGTGAGCTGAAAATATCACAATATTCCATTCGGCAAATATTTAAAAAAAGCTCGGGATAAAGCCCTTGATATTCCAAAATGTGCAAGAACTTGCACCGCAACAGAAAGCAAATAGACTCTTTTGAGAGTTGTTTCGCTTGGCCGAAAGTGGTGAACTGCCGAATTTGGTTTTCTCCGATTTCCGATGAGAAAACATTCGTTGTCCAGCAGTTTGTAAACTAACAAAATGATCGTGTTTACTCGCCAAAGAGGTCAGCTGAAAATGCACCTTCGGTTGGCCACCAGAACTCAAGCGCCGGCCATGGTGATGGTGTGGGCCGCAACAACAGCCGATGGTCCCTCCGCTCGTATTAATCGACCGTGGCATCAGAATAAATGCTGAATATTATCGCGAAAATATTCTGGAGGGTGTATGAAAGTCTTGAGCACGCAAACATTTTGGCCGCAGACCTTGTACATTCCAACAGGACTCAGCACCATCGTACTCAGCACGCGCCCACCCAGGAATGGTTACAAAATAAAGTCCCTCGCTTCACATCCAGCACACAATGGCCACCAAAATACCCGGATACCAATCCATTGGACTATTGTGTCTGAAGTATTTTGAAAAGCTAGGTTGGCACTAAAAAATACCAAAATGTCGATCACCTCAAGCTAGTGCTTTGCCGACTATGGGCCAAAATGCCGCAGATCAACATTCGGGAAGCGAGTGATTGTTTCATTGGCCGTTTGAAGGCCATAATTCCTGTCAAAGGTAACCAATTCGAACAAATCTAAACTTATTCTGAAATATGATGCAATTTCCGACATTTTTTACTTTCAACCAATAAAATTTAAAAAAAAAAAAATTAAATTATGGCGTTTGACTTTGTTGCAGTTTTTTATCTCACCCTGTATATGGCAGCTATATCCAAATCTGAACCGATCTCGACCAAATTGGAAACATTTATTTCTGAACTTTATCTGATATGTGGTACTAAAGATAATTGTTGTGTAGGACATGTGAGGGACTTGAGCACCAAATCTGATGAAAGATATATTTGGGAGATTTAGCTATAACTGCACCGATTTCACCAAATTTGAATTATTTGCTTTTAGACTGAATTCGGTTGGATGTGCCAAAATTCAAGTCATTTGGACTGATATTGGCCATATGGTGCACAATCAACCCGAAATCGGTTGAAGGTATATATGGGAGCGATATCTAGAATATGAACCGATTTTCACAAATTTCAATATGGTTCGGCATTTGGCCAAAAAAATATTGTTTGGAAAATTTCATCTCAATCGGATAATAAATGCGAACTGCCACGGTCTGATGAACTGATATTCATAAATCGCCTCAGAAAGTGATTCTTGTTCCATTTTCTGCGCTTCTGGCATCTAAATAATTATTTTCAAAATTCATTGTGCTAGGTGTAGATTCATGTAATTATATTTTACTAAACTTTACAATGTTAAGTTTACACATACGCACACACACACCCATACACATGCATTAAATATTAATTACACATTCATCAAATGAAAACAACCCTTTAAGTTTTCATCGTGCTTCTTAAGAAGAACTTGTTTTCTATGAATCTCATGGGATTTTCGCTCTAGCTTCTAGCTTCCCCCAAAAATAATCTTCCCCTTTTTAACAAGTTTCTACACATTTAGATTGTTTGTTGTCCACTAAATAAACATAAATTCTGAATATGAGAATAAGGACATATGTAAATATGTAACAAGACGAATCGCCTGTATGTGTGTGAGTGCGTATCCTTGCATGTGTGTTAATAAGTAAACTTAAGAATTTTCCACGGATTATGGTTTTTATGCCTACTCGTTGTTGTTGTAGTTGTTTTTGTTTGGATGTTTGTGTTGCTTATTTCACGCATCATTTTCATCCTTAAGGGTATTTGTTTAACTTTTGATTTCATCAAAGCTCCGTAGTAGGTTTTGTTGAGTGTTTCGGTAGAGAGCGATGCTAGAAAGGATATAATTTTTGTGAAAATTTAATGAATAAAACACACATAGTTTATTGTAAAATCTTACCCTAGTGATTTCACGAACTAATAGCTTAAGCAGAGAGTGTTTTTGTTTGTTTTTATACCCTCGACCACATGGCTAGAGAGGATATATATAAATTGATACAAACCGTGCCTTATGGAAATAACGATTTTCGACTCTATGTCTCTTTTGACCAAATCCCTTTCAGGGCATTTGGAGTCGATCTAGCGATGTCCGTGCGTTTGTCTGGCAGGAAGCATAACTCTCGATGGGAGTATCCAATTTGGTCCAAACTTGGTATATCGTAATATTATTATCAACCTTATATCGAGTTCGGAGATAAACAATATCGGTCTACTCCTTCTGGTACCTCCTCCACTAAAGGTCGAAATTTTCAAAAAAAAAAATAATTTAGTGCACAGAAAAAGAATGTATAATCCGATTTTTCTCCAACTTGCAAACCTAAATATTTGCATCAGTGCTAGGTCGAAAATGGGCAATATCGGTCCACTCCTTCTTGTACCTCCTTCACAAAGGCTCAACATTTTGCATAATTATAACTCTTATAAAATGAGATGTAAGAGTCCGATTATCTTCAAATTATACGCATCACAATGCCCAAGGTCTGGTGTCAAGATGGAATAAATCGGTCCACCCCTTCTGGTACTTCAGCCACAAAGGGTCATAATTTTAAGGATCCATGAATTTTGATTATCCTTAAAATGCGAAATTACCATCCGATTCCATTCAGACTTGGGACATCTCAATATTTCCATCAACACAATATATGTTATAAAGTTGATAGAGATCGAACCATTTCTTCTGGTACCTCCCCCACACATTATTCACGATTTTGAAAAACAGAACGCTCATGGAAAGCTAAATAAGCATCAAGAATATGAAGAGAATTTCACACAAAGAATTTGAATAAGACCAAATATTTTTAAATAATCGAGCATTGGCTAGGGATACACGGGGTGAGATAAAAAGACCTGCAACAAAGTCAAACGCCATAATTTTTACATTTTTTTTTTAAATTTTATTGAAAGAAAGCTAAAAATTTCGGAAATAACATCAAATTTTAAAATAAATTTAGATTTCTTCGAATTGGTCCCCTTTGGCCTTCAAACGGCCAATGAAACCGTCACACGCTGCCCGAATGTTGCTCTGCGGTATTTCGGTCCATTCCCGGCGAAGCGCTTGCTTGAGGTGATCGACACTTTAGTTTTTTTAGTGCCAACCTTGCTTTGGTGGCCATTGTGCGCTGGAAATGAACCGAGGAACCTTAATTTGCATCCATTCTTGGGTTGCGCGGATGAGTGCTGAGTTCTGTTGGAATGTCCAAGGTCTGCGGCCAATTTTTTTTTTTGGTAATACACCCTCTAGGATATTTTCGCGATAATATTCGGTATTTATTTTGATGCCACGGTCGATAATACGAGCGGATAGTGACCATCGGCTGTTATGGCGTCCCTGGTGGTGGTGTGGGCCGGCGCTTGAGTTCTGGTGGTTAACCGAAGGTGCACATTTTCAGCTGACCTCTTTGGCAAGTAAATACGATCATTTTGTTTGTTTACAAACTTTTGGACAACGAATATTTTCTCATCGGAGATCGGAGAAAACCAAATTCGGCAGTTCACCACTTTCGGCAGTTCACAAAGCGAAGCAATTCTTAAGCTCTTTTGAGTCTATTTTCTTTCTGTTGCGGTGTAAGTTCTTGCACTTTTTGCAATTCCAATGGCTTTACCCTGAGCTCATTTTTCACTATTTGCCGAATGGAATATTGTGATATGTTCAGCTCATGAGCCATCTTTCGGCCACTGCGACGCGGGTTTCGATCAAGTCGCATCTTTATTTTTCGAATCATTTCTGCTGATGTTGCTGTTTTCTTCCGTCCACTTCCACCACCTTGACGTCGGGCTACGCTATCAGTATCACGGTAACGAGCGAGCGTACGAGACACAAAAGATTTATTCACATTTAAATGCTGGAGTGCTCTAACGATAGCCACTTGTGGTTTTCCAGTCAAATATAAAAAAACCACACTATCACGCTTGGATTCCATCACGAATTACATTTTTTGCTGGAAAATTCTCACCAAAATGCTTTTGTACGCTTGTAAACAATATAATGAGCTATCACTGGAATTATTTTAATAGCTGTCGGTCGAGTGGCTTAGAAATGATAGCAGTCTGAAGTTGGTTGCAGTTTTTTCATCTCACCCTGTATATGCATCTGTCGGCAAAACCGACTGATTTGGGGTTTTTGATCCTTTAGTGAACATTAACAAGTAAAAAAGCTGTAAGTTCGGCCGATCAAGTATCCATTACGAACTTCAAATACAAAATTTGAAATAATTCCGGTAATTAATGTCGCTAAAATCATCAAAATACCGAATAACGGGAGGTACCGTTATATGGGGGCTATACGAAGACGTGGACCTACTTGGCTCATTTTCCGTCTTAGAATGTAGTTTCCATTACGAATTTCAAATACTAAATTTGAAACAATTCCGGTAAATAATGTCGCTAAAATGATCAAAATACCGAATTTCGGGAGGTACCGTTATATCGGGGCTATACGACGACGTGGACGTACATGGTCCATTTTCAATACCAAAAGTCCTGCAGACATAATACCCATTTGAGTAAAATTTTATCAACCTATTTCATTTCGTTCGGAAGCTAGAGTGATTTCCACAGACGGACAGACGGACGGACATTGCTAAATCGACATAGAATTTTATGCTGATCAAGCATATATATATATACTTTGTGGGGTCTAAAATGTATATTTCGAAGTGTTACAAACGGAATGACGAACTTAATATACCCTCCATACTATGGTGGAGGGTATAAAAATGTAATGGGCACCTATCAATTCAATTCAAATTTATTGAGTCTTTTTTTTAACACGAAAATTTACAATTTTGAAGTGAAGAAAGAAATGCTTAAAACTATAATGTTCGTTCGAATTTCAAATGCTTCTTTTTTGTCGTACAAAAAATGGTGCATACCTTTAGGCTGTTTTACTCCATATATATTTGTGTTGCCTACATTTAAATGAAATTAAATTATACCTTCACTGATATAACTCAATTACTTTATATTATCATGCAATGTCCAAGTGGTCAGTGTCATGTCTCTATCTGGTGCAAAGAGTAGTTAAAGGGGAAGAGTAGAGGAAATGCAACAGAAGCATGTGCATTCCTAAATCAGTCATTGACGCCTGATATTTTAGCAATTTATTTAATTAAATAAACACATGGGAAATCGAAATTTTACCAACACCATTACAATTACGTTTTTTATTCGTGCTGATAAAATAGTTCGTTCTGTGACATTTTACTAAGGACGACAATAATTCAATTTAGAATGTAATTCAAGGGAAAGTTTTTTTTAGATTTTTTAGTTATTTTTAATATAAAACTAAAATCAAAAAAATAATAAAAAAAAAATATTTAATACTAAATGCAAACAGAAAACAATGTTTCTCTCCCCTTACTCTTGTGGGACAATCAACAAATAACGAAAAAAAAAACATTGTTAATAATGCAATTAATTGTCACTTTGGCTCTGGCGATAAAACGGAAATCCCTCAAGCAAAATATAATTGACCAATTTATTTGTTGAATGAAACAAAAACAACATCGAAGCGTTTTTTGTTTATTCAACAACTTATGAAATAAACTCGAATCGTCGGACAAACATTTTACACGCAGCCAGGCCAACGGACACCCTTGGTGACAATTTGACCGTCCCAAACAAAAAAAGGACACCACTTTAAAAAACAGAATGCCTCCAAGGCATAGAAAACAAAATAAAAAAATGAAACGAACGAACAAAAAAAAAAAAAAAAAAAAAAAAAAAAAAAAAAACAATGGAAAATTTGAAACGATTTTCGTAGTTGGCACGAGATGTGGGAATTGGGAAATGTTGAAAATGTAAAATTAAATGAAAATTATATAAAGCCATTAACACTGAGAGTCGATATTCAAGCGGCAGCAGCAAATGGTTGTTGTTTTACATTTTTTAAACAAAGGATATATGCTGCCGGTTGTATGGTTAGAATACAATTCTTTTCACAAATCCTTCGTTCACTTAAATTTATTTTGAGTTGGAAGAGCAGGTGGCCTGATGCTCAACTACACACCGACAATCAAACCATATCCAACATTTACTACATACTCATGTACAATGCAAAATGTTACTAATAAAAACTTTAACAACAAATTCAAATGTAATAATTCTCAGGACCTTGTTTGTAAAAAATGAAATAAATGGACGAATGTTTGAATTTTAGACCTAGTGTGAAGGTGAGACATATCGGCAGTTTTTTTCTTGAAACAAATTTTCATAGACAGAACTCTTTTTATACCCTCCACCATACATAGTATGGATGGTACATTAAGTTCGTCATTCCGTTTGTAACTCATCGAAATAATCATTTAGACCCAACAAAGTATATATCTTATTGATCAGCGTAAAATTCTAAGACGATTAAGTCATGTCCGTCCGTCTGTTGTAATCACGCTACAGTCAAAATGAATTAAGATAGGAAGCTAAAATTTTGCACAGATCTATCTTTCGTCTGCAGGCAGGTCAAGTTCGAAGATGGGCTATAACGGGCCACAGTATCGTATATCCCCCATATAACGGTACTTCCCCATATTCGGTATTTAGATGATTTTAGCCACATTTTTTAACGGAATTGTCTGAAAATCCACACAAGGAACTCCTTGTGAGTACTTTACCCCCTGAAAGAGAATTGTCTATATAGGTCCACGATATCGTATATCCCCCATATAACGGTACCCCCCGATATTCGGAATTTTGTCGATTTTAGATACATTTTTCAACGGAACTGTCTGAAAATCCACACAAGGAGTTCCTTGTGGGTACTTTATTCCTTGGAAAAGAATTATCTATATAGGTCCACGATACCCCCAGACATAGATTTGTCTATATAGGTCCACAATATTGTATATCCTCCATATATCGGCACCTTCCAATATTAGGTATTTTAAAGATTTTAACTGAATTTCTAATGGATTTTTTTTTGAAAATTTTCTAATTCGTTTCAAACGGTGGAGGGTATTCAAAGTTCAGCCCGGCCGAACTTACTGCTTTTTTACTTGTCATACCTTCCACCGTACAATGAAGTTTGTATTACATTTGTTATTCCGTTTGAAACACCTCCAAATATTCGTCGGAAATCCCGAAAAGTGTATATATCCCTGATTCGAATAAAATTATGAGGTGATTTAGCGATGTCCAGCTGTCTGTCTGTTGTAATCACGATAGAGTCCACATTATATAAACTAGAGCTTGGTAATTTCGCAGAAAGGTTCATATTACATGCAAGCTGTTTGGTATTGAAAATGGGCTGTAATGGTCCGCAATAGATTTTCGGTATTTTAAATTTACGTCACCTCTCAAGTTGGACACATTTCTACTGCTTTTTGGCCCAGAAAATGTCAATATTATGCTATAAATTTGGGATCGCACATAAAACCAACAAATATCTACTAATGCGTTAACGGAAAGATCACATTAATAGAAAATCGCATATTATTCGATTTTAGAATTAAAAAAAAATTGCTTCAGCAAAATTTTATCCCAAAGTTACGCCTTTCAATATACATCAATTTTTGGTTATTATGATAATCATTTTAGTACAGCATTAGTCCCAGTATCAACATCATATCAATTCCAGATATATTCACTTAATATAACCTATGAATCCACTCCTTATCATCAAAAAATATACACTCTTTAATTTTAAGTTTACCGAAAGCCTTTTTTCCGTTTTACACGTTTACAAATATGAAGAAAATTTTCTACCTCTGACCCTCCACTATTTTAAAGGTAGTTGAAAAATTAAAAAAAAAAAAAACATCCCGCTCAAATGAAAACTTATATGGGGGCTATACGAAGATGTTGTCCTGTATATATAGTTTTTTTGTCATAGGCTGTAGTATCGTTATATGCGGGCTATACGCAGAAGTGGCCAAAGGCCGTCTACTTTCAAAAATTTTAGAATACTTTGGTTCGCGTTAGCCGGACATACAAAGAGTAGAAAATCGAGTTACAATATAACGCTGATCAAGATTATAAAATTTGTTGCGTCTAACATGAGTGTTTCGTGCAGTTACAATCGGAATGACAAAGATAATATACCCTCCTCTCTGGCAATGACAGCTTATTATATTGTTTACAAGCGTACAAAAATATTTTGGGGAGAATTTTCTAGAAAAAAAGTTATTTGTGATGGAATTCATGCGTGATTGTTTGATTTCTTTATATTTGCTTGGAAAGCTACAAGTGATACAGACCCCCATTAAGTGCACCTCGTTAATGCCCAAACAAACCTACTCCATTTTCTCCAGAAGTTTCAAGTAAGTAGTCTTGTTGGTTGATGCGATTTTTATTTTGAAAATTTGGAAAGCGATATTACTAACTTTCAGAGATTTAAGCTTCGTTAAGTTTTTATCACTTGTCGACTTAGAATTTTTAATATCTTTCTTTGTGTCCTCTATTTGTCTTCAGGGATTCCTAATTGCACAGAAATTGATTATGAAAATTTCATTCATTTTTACGGGTCTACAATGATTATCGCGATTTCCGATTTCTCCTCTCTTAACCATTTATAAGCCTCCGTGTTTATGTCCAATAAAATATTCATTACAAATTTGGTTATCAGTCCCCATTTCTGGCCACAAAAATACTAGTACTTCTATTTTTAGGGGCCAAAAGTAAACACTTTTAAGTGCGACATGTCCTTTTTTATACCCTCAGCTATATGGCTATAGATCATTTGATACGGCCAAAACCTGCCTGTCTTTGAACCAAATCCGTTTCAGGAATTTGAGGCCGATCTAGCGATATCCGTCCGTCCGTCCGTTTGTCTGGCTGGCTGGTGCGCACAATAACTCTCGAAGGTAGTATCCAAAGTTAATACATCGTATATTATTATTACACTTAGAACGAGTTCGGAGATAGGCAATATCGGACCATTCCTTATGGTATGACCAACATTTATGGTATGTCAACATTTTCAAGAAAATAATTTACCGTATAGAACACGAAATAGGCATCCATTTTTGTTCAAATTTTGTAAATCCCAATATTTGTGTTAGTGTTGGGTCGGGTGCGAAAAAATCGGTCCACGCCATCAAGTATCTCCTTCACAAATGGTCAAAATTGTGAATAATTATAACTCTTATAAAATGTGATGTAAGAGTCCGATTTTCTTCAAAGTACCCACATCCCAATATTTTTATCAACCCAACCCATTTAACGCGAAAGTAATATCCGATTCCATTAGAATTGGCACATCTCAATATTTTTATCAACACAAATCTGTTATAAAAATGGTAGAGATCGGATCATTCCTTCTGGTACCACCACAGCAAAGGGTCAAAGTTTTGAATACCCAAACGATTATAAAATGCGGATTAAACATCCGGCTTTCTTCATGTTTCTCACATCCCATTATTTTTACTGACACAAAATCTGTTGTGAAGATGGAACATATCGGTTCACCCCTTCTGGTACCTCCCCCACAAAGAATCAAAATTTTGAATATCTATGAAGCTTATAAAACGCGAAATCAACATCCGATTCGATTTAGACTTGGTACTTCTCAATATTTCTATTAACTCAATATCAGTGAAAAATAAGGTAGAGATACTTCGATCCACTATATCTGGAACCTCACTTACATTTAAACATTCTGTAAAATTAATCTAGTCTAATCAAATCAAGTGATATGGTCAAAATTTGGCACGTTGTAATATTTATTTCAGGTATATATGAGAGAGGATTTGGATAATATCGGCCAACTCCTTCGGATCCTCCCCCCATAAACATGATGAATAATAAATACAGATTCCAAATATGTTTAAATAGACGGACAATAGCTAAGGGTATATATCTGTCGGCAAAACCGTCTGATATTTTTTAACGTATTGTCATGATATTTGGTTATGATTTTCAACATCGGTTCTTAAATCCCATTTGATTTACTTCAATAGTGTTCTTCAAGATCTTTCCATTACAGCTAAAACTGGTCAAATGTTGAGGACATATATATCGAAACAGCCACTACAACTTACTAAATTTTTATACCCTCCACCATACTATATTAACTCTGTCATTCCGTTTGTAACTCCTCGAAATACTCATGTCAGACCCAACAAAGTATATATTCTTGATCAGCGTAAAATTCTCAGTCGTCTGTCTGTCTGTTGTAATCACGCTATCTTTCGAACGAATTGAGATAGAAGGCTAAGATTTTGCACACACGCTTATTTTTCCAGTAGGCAGATTAAGTTCGTAAATGGGTATTGTAGGTCCACGTTTTCATATAGCCCCCATATAACGGTACCTCCCGATATTCGGTATTTTGATGATTTTAGCGACATTACTCACCGGAATTGTTTCAAATTTGGTATTGGAAGTTCGAAATGGATACTGCATCCTAAGACAGAAAATGAGCCATGTAGATCCATGTCTTCGTATAGGCCCCATATATCAGTACCTCCCTATATTCGGTATTTTGACGATTTTAGGTACAATACCCACTGAAATTGTTTGAGATGTTGTATTTGAAGTTCGTAATTGATGCTACAGCCTGTGACATAAAATTGTCTATGCAGGTCCAGGTCTTCGCAAAGCTCCGATATAACGGTACCTCCCTACATACGAGATTTTGATAATTTTAGCTACATTATTCACCGTTTATTTCAAGTTTCGAATTTGAATATGATAATGGCTTATGACAAACAATGCCTATGTAGGTCCCACGTCGTATAGACCCCAATATAACGACTATATTCGGTATTTTTAAAATTTCAACAGAATTTTTTAAGGATTTTATTTTTGAAAATTTCCAAATTCGTTCCAGATGGAAAGTTCGGCCCGGCCGAACTGCTATTTAACTTGTTTATTGATTTTGAAAGGATTGTGATCGTTTGGAAAAGTTTCTTTCGCAATAAATCTATTGCCGGGGCAAGCGATTTGCGAACATCTTCCTCGACTTTTTCACAAATATAAACCTAGCGGAATTAATATTTTCTATTATTATTTGTTTCCTCGATGTTGATTATTGTTATAGTTAAAGATTCATTTCTGCCGAGATCGAGAACTATCCCTACCACCTAACATGCCTTACTATTTCCATTTAATCTCATTGAATTATAATGTAGCCTCCGTCCCATACCATCATCCCAGAGCCTTCTGAAACATAATTCCTAAACATAACCGCGCAATTGCCGGCATCCGCCGCTGAAACATGACAAATAAATGTAAAATTATCCTGTCGTGTAGCTTCGTCATTTCCGTTTAGTTTTTTGCATTTCTAAGTTACAAAACAAATACCTGAAAAAACAACAACCACATTTGTGAGTATCTCAGGGACAGCATTCCGCGGGCAGCTCCAAGGGGTGACATTATTTTTTATGTCAATGTTTTGGTGGCGTCGTTGTTATTCTTTGGTGTTCACCCACAATTTATGCCTGTTCTGTACACAACCATGAAGAGCACCAGGAACAAGGAGCACTGCCAGTGGTAACTTTAAAATACCTAACAGTGTCCTTTTGCTTCGAGTACTTATTTTCATTGCAACTTCAATTGTTTTTTTAGTTGATTGTCTTTCAAGTGGGTTTGTCACACTCGGTGCGAGCGCCTGACATGCGGCCGGGTTTGGCTGTCGTTTTGTTTTCGCCTCCTTCTCCTGCGCCAAGCTGTTCCTCTAGAATTTATGTAAAATTGTCTTCTGTGTTGTTTGTCGTAACCTGGGGGCAGGTGTAAGTTACAATTCCATATATTTATTTGTTTTGTAACCAACTCCCACAGCCAGTTCAGGGCTCCAGTATATCCAACGAGAACATCCTTGATTTTCCTCCCATCTCAAGGGTGTTCTTCACTGTGTGGGCAAAAGAGGAGGGGGTGAGCCATTGCTGGTATTGTGGGAAAAATATCTTCTCTCTTTTTTTAAGAGCAGTTGTCTAGGGGGCGAGAAGGGTGGTTGTTCAAGTGTGCTGCTGATAGGCGTTGTTGTCATTCGTCGGAGTGCCACCCTGAGTAGCTTCCTTAGATTGTGGCAATGTTTTGTCATCAACTTGAATTGGTTTTAATGTTTCCGTTGAGATACCTTAAGAATAATTGTTTTGCGTGTTTTTCAGAAGTAGCCTTGTTTTTGCATTTTTTCATTGAGTCTCTGTTAGCTGTTGTTGTTTTTGACATTATTTTCTTGTTTTGCCAGAGCTACTGGTGCCCTTTTTATCGCCGAAGTTTAAAAGCCCCACAGGTGTTTGTTCAACATTTTGTTGTCAGTTGAGTGGAAAGTTAATTGGCAGTAGATTTGATTTAAAGATTCGAATTGTGGGATTTGGAAGTAAGAAGAAGAACGAATCTATGATTCAGGATTATATAACAAAGAAATTATGATCACTTTCCGGAACAAGAATTATTGAATACTTTAAAATGGCCATAACTCCTTAAATATTGAGTTTTCAGCGTTTTTAGCTATTATTTGTGATCACTTTTTTAGGAGTGAATTATTGAATACTTTAAAATGGCCATAACTCCTTAAATATTGAGTTTTCAGCGCTTTTAGCTATTATTTGTGATCACCTTTATGAGCATGAATTATTGAATACTTTAAAATGGCCATAACTCCTTAAATATTGAGTTTTCAGCGTTTTAGCTATTATTTGTGATCACTTTTTTAGGCGTGAATTATTGAATACTTTAAAATGGCCATAACTCCTTAAATATTGAGTTTTCAGCGTTTTTAGCTATTATTTGTGATCACTTTTATAAGCATGAATTATTGAATACTTTAAAATGGCCATAACTCCTTAAATATTGAGTTTTCAGCGTTTTTAGCTATTATTTGTGATCACTTTTATAAGCATGAATTATTGAATACTTTAAAATGGCCATAACTCCTTAAATATTGAGTTTTCAGCGTTTTTAGCTATTATTTGTGATCACTTTTTTAGGAGTGAATTATTGAATACTTTAAAATGGCCATAACTCCTTAAATATTGAGTTTTCAGCGTTTTTAGCTATTATTTGTGATCACTTTTTTAGGAGTGAATTATTGAATACTTTAAAATGGCCATAAACTCCTTAAATATTGAGTTTTCAGCGTTTTTAGCTATTATTTGTAATCACTTTTTTAGGAGTGAATTATTGAATACTTTAAAATGGCCATAACTCCTTAAATATTGAGTTTTCAGCGTTTTAGCTATTATTTGCGATCACTTTTTAGGAGTGAATTATTGGAATACTTTAAAATGGCCATAACTTCCTTAAATATTGAGTTTTCAGCGTTTTTAGCTATTATTTGTGATCACTTTTTAGGAGTGAATTATTGAATACTTTAAAATGGCCATAACTCATTAAATATTGAGTTTTCAGCGTTTTTAGCTGTTATTTGTCACTTTTATAAGCATGAATTATTGAATACTTTAAAATGGCCATAACTCCTTAAATATTGAGTTTTCAGCGTTTTTAGCTATTATTTGTGATCACTTTTTTAGGAGTGAATTATTGAATACTTTAAAATGACCATAACTCCTTAAATATTAAGTTTTCAGGGTTTTAGCTATTATTTGTGATCACTTTTTAGGAGTGAATTATTGAATACTTTAAAATGGCCATAACTCCTTAAATATTGAGTTTTCAGCGTTTTAGCTATTATTTGTGATCACTTTTTTAGGAGTGAATTATTGATTACTTTAAAATGGCCATTACTCATTAAATATTGAGTTTTCAGCGTTTTTAGCTGTTATTTGTCACTTTTATAAGCATGAATTATTGAATACTTTAAAATGGCCATAACTCCTTAAATATTGAGTTTCAGCGTTTTTAGCTATTATTTGTGATCACTTTTATAAGCATGAATTATTGAATACTTTAAAATGGCCATAACTCCTTAAATATTGAGTTTTCAGCGTTTTTAGCTATTATTTGTGATCACTTTTTTGGGAGTGAATTATTGAATACTTTAAAATGGCCATAACTCCTTAAATATTGAGTTTTCAGCGTTTTTAGCTATTATTTGTGATCACTTTTTAAGCGTGAATTATTAACTCCTTAAATATTGAGTTTTTAGCTATTATTTGTGATCACTTTTTTAGGAGTGAATTATTGAATACTTTAAAATGGCCATAACTCCTTAAATATTGAGTTTTCAGCGTTTTTAGCTATTATTTGTAATCACTTTTTTAGGAGTGAATTATTGAATACTTTAAAATGGCCATAACTCCTTAAATATTGAGTTTTCAGCGTTTTTAGCTATTATTGTGATCACTTTATAAGCATGAATTATTGAATACTTTAAAATGGCCATAACTCCTTAAATATTGAGTTTTCAGCGTTTTTAGCTATTATTTGTGATCACTTTTTTAGGAGTGAATTATTGAATACTTTAAAATGGCCATAACTCCTTAAATATTGAGTTTTCAGCGTTTTTAGCTATTATTTGTGATCACTTTTTTGGGAGTGAATTATTGAATACTTTAAAATGGCCATAACTCCTTAAATATTGAGTTTTCAGCGTTTTTAGCTATTATTTGTGATCACTTTTTTAAGCGTGAATTATTAACTCCTTAAATATTGAGTTTTTAGCTATTATTTGTGATCACTTTTTTAGGAGTGAATTATTGAATACTTTAAAATGGCCATAACTCCTTAAATATTGAGTTTTCAGCGTTTTTTAGCTATTATTTGTGATCACTTTTTTAGGAGTGAATTATTGAATACTTTAAAATGGCCATAACTCCTTAAATATTGAGTTTTCAGCGTTTTAGCTATTATTTGTGATCACTTTTTTAGGAGTGAATTATTGAATACTTTAAAATGGCCATAACTCCTTAAATATTGAGTTTTCAGCGTTTTTAGCTATTATTTGTGATCACTTTTTTGGGAGTGAATTATTGAATACTTTAAAATGGCCATACACTCCTTAAATATTGAGTTTTCAGCGTTTTTAGCTATTATTTGTGATCACTTTTTTAGGAGTGAATTATTGAATACTTTAAAATGGCCATACTCATTAAATATTGAGTTTTCAGCGTTTTAGCTGTTATTTGTCCTTTTATAATCATGAATTATTGAATCTTTAAATGGCCATAACTCCTTAAATATTGAGTTTCAGCGTTTTTAGCTATTATTTGCGATCACTTTTTTAGGAGTGAATTATTAATACTTTAAAATGGCCATAACTCCTTAAATATTGAGTTTTTCAAGCGTTTTAGCTAGTATTTGTGATCACTTTTTAGGAGTGAATATTGAATACTTTAAATGGCCATAACTCCTTAAATATTAAGTTTTCAGGGTTTTTTAGCTATTATTTTGATCACCTTTTTAGGAGTGAATTATTGAATACTTTAAAATGGCCATAACTCCTTAAATATTGAGTTTTCAGCGTTTTTAGCTATTATTTGTGATCACTTTTTAGGAGTGAATTTTGAATACTTTAAAGAATGACCATAACTCCTTAAATATTGAGTTTCAGCGTTTTAGCTATTATTTGTGATCACTTTTTTAGGAGTGAATTATTGAATACTTTAAAATGGCCATAACTCCTTAAATATTGAGTTTTCAGCGTTTTTAGCTATTATTTGTGATCACTTTTTTAGGAGTGAATTATTGAATACTTTAAAATGGCCATAACTCCTTAATATTGAGTTTTCAGCGTTTTTAGCTATTATTTGTGATCACTTTTTTAGGAGTGAATTATTGAATACTTTAAAATGGCCATAACTCCTTAAATATTGAGTTTCAGCGTTTTTTAGCTATTATTTGTGATCACTTTTTTAGGAGTGAATTATTGAATACTTTAAAATGGCCATAACTCCTTAAATATTGAGTTTTCAGCGTTTTTAGCTATTATTTGTGATCACTTTTTTAGGAGTGAATTATTGAATACTTTAAAATGGCCATAACTCCTTAAATATTGAGTTTCAGCGTTTTTAGCTATTATTTGTAATCACTTTTTAGGAGTGAATTATTGAATACTTTAAATGGCCATAACTCCTTAAATATTGAGTTTTCAGCGTTTTTAGCTATTATTTGCTGATCACTTTTTTAGGAGTGAATTATTGAATACTTTAAAATGCCATAACTCCTTAAATATTAAGTTTTCAGCGTTTTTAGCTATATATTGTGATCACTTTTTTTAGGAGTGAATTATTGAATACTTTAAAATGGCCATAACTCCTTAAATATGAGTTTTCAGCGTTTTTAGCTATTATTTGTGATCACTTTTTTAGGAGTGAATTATTGAATACTTTAAAATGGCCATAACTCCTTAAATATGGAGTTTTTCAGCGTTTTTAGCTATTATTTGTGATCACTTTTTAGGAGTGAATTATTGAATACTTTAAAATGGCCATAACTCCTTAAATATTGAGTTTTCAGCGTTTTTAGCTATTATTTGTGATCACTTTTTTAGGATGAATTATTGAATACTTTAAAATGGCCATAACTCCTTAAATATTGAGTTTTCAGCGTTTTTAGCTATTATTTGTGATCACTTTTTTTAGGAGTGAATTATTGGAATACTTTAAAATGGCCATAACTCATTAAATATTAAGTTTCAGCGTTTTTAGCTATTATTTGTGATCACTTTTTAGGAGTGAATTATTGAATACTTTAAAATGGCCATAACTCCTTAAATATTGAGTTTTCAGCGTTTTTTAGCTATTATTTGTGATCACTTTTTAGGAGTGAATTATTGAATACTTAAAATGGCCATAACTCCTTAAATATTGAGTTTTCCAGCGTTTTAGCTATTATTTGTGATCACTTTTTTAGCTATTATTTGTGATCACTTTTTAGGAGTGAATTATTGAATACTTTGAAATGGCCTAACTCATTCAATATTGAGTTTTCAGCGTTTTTAGCTATTATTTGTGATCACTTTTTTAGGAGTGAATTATTGAATACTTTAAAATGGCCATAGCTCCTTAAATATTGAGTTTTCAGCGTTTTTAGCTATATTTGTGATCACTTTTTTAGGAGTGAATTATTGAATACTTTAAAATGGCCATAACTCCTTAAATATTGAGTTTTCAGCGTTTTTAGCTATTATTTGTGATCACTTTTTTAGGGAGTGAAATTATTGAATACTTTAAAATGGCCATAACTCCTAAATATTGAGTTGTCAGCGTTTTTAGCTATTATTTGTGATCACTTTTTAGGAGTGAATTATTGAATACTTTAAAATGGCCATAACTCCTTAAATATTGAGTTTTCAGCGTTTTTAGCTATTATTTGTGATCACTTTGTTAGGAGTGAATTATTGAATACTTTAAAATGGCCATAACTCCTTAATATTGAGTTTTTCAGCGTTTTTTAGCTATTATTGTGATCACTTTTTTAGGAGTGAATTATTGAATACTTTAAATGGCCATAACTCCTTAAATATTGAGTTTTCAGCGTTTTTTAGCTATTATTTGTGATCACTTTTTAAGCGTGAATGATTAACTCCTTAAATATTGAGTTTTCAGCGTTTTAGCTATTATTTGTGATCACTTTTTTAGGAGTGAATATTGAATACTTTAAAATGGCCATAACTCCTTAAATATTGAGTTTTCAGCGTTTTTAGCTATTATTTGTGATCACTTTTTAGGAGTGAATTATTGAATACTTTAAAATGGCCATAACTCCTAAAATATTGAGTTTTCAGCGTTTTTAGCTATTATTTGTGATCACTTTTTTGGGAGTGAATTATTGAATACTTTAAAATGGCCATAACTCCTTAAATATTGAGTTTTCAGCGTTTTTAGCTATTATTTGTGATCACTTTTTTAGGAGTGAATTATTGAATACTTTGAAATGGCCATAACTCATTAAATATTAAGTTTTCAGCGTTTTTAGCTATTATTTGTGATCACTTTTTAGGAGGTGAATTATTGAATACTTTAAAATGGCCATAACTCCTTAAATATTGAGTTTTCAGCGTTTTTAGCTATTATTTGTGATCACTTTTTTAGGAGTGAATTATTGAATACTTTAAAATGACCATAACTCCTTAAATATTGAGTTTTTCAGCGTTTTTTAGCTAATTATTTGTGATCACTTTTTTAGGAGTGAATTATTGAATACTTTAAAATGGCCATACTCCTTAAATATTGAGTTTTCAGCGTTTTTAGCTATTATTTGTGATCACTTTTTTAAGCGTGAATTATTAACTCCTTAAATATTGAGTTTTCAGCGTTTTTAGCTATTATTTGTGATCACTTTTTTAGGAGTGATTATTGAATACTTTAAAATGGCCATAACTCCTTAAATATGAAGTTTTCAGCGTTTTTAGCTATTATTTGTAGATCACTTTTTTAGGAGTGAATTATGAATACTTTAAAATGGCCATAACTCTTAAATATTGAGTTTTCAGCGTTTTTAGCTATTATTGTGATCACTTTTTTAGGAGTGAAATTATTGAATACTTTAAACATGGCCAAAACTCCTTAAATATTGAGTTTTCCAGCGTTTTTAGCTATTATTTGTGATCACTTTTTTGGAGTGAATTATTGAATACTTTAAAATGGCCATAACTCCTTAAATATTGAGTTTTCAGCGTTTTTAGCTATTATTTATGATCACTTTTTTAGGAGTGAATTATTGAATACTTTGAAATGGCCATAACTCATTAAATAGTGAGTTTTCAGCGTTTTAGCTATTATTTGTGATCACTTTTAGGAGTGAATTATGAACTCCTTAATATTGAGTTTTCAGCGTTTTTAGCTATTATTTGTGATCACTTTTTTAGGAGGAATTATTGAATACTTAAAATGGCCATAACTCCTTAAATATTGAGTTTTTCAGCGTTTTTAGCTATTATTGTGATCACTTTTTTAGGAGTGAATTATTGAATACTTTAAATGGCCATAACTCCTTAAATATTGAGTTTTCAGCGTTTTAGCTATTATTTGTGATCACTGTTTTTAGGAGTGAATTATGAATACTTTAAAATGGCCAAAACTCCTTAAATATTGAGTTTCAGTTCGTTTTAGCTATTATTGTGATCACTTTTTGGGAGTGAATTATTGAATACTTTAAAATGGCCATAACTCCTTAAATATTGAGTTTCAGCGTTTTTAGCTATTATTTGTGATCACTTTTTTAGGAGTGAATTATTGATACTTTGAAAATGGCCATAACTCATTAAATATTGAGTTTTCAGCGTTTTTTAGCTATTATTGTGATCACTTTTTTAGGAGTGATTATTGAATACTTTAAAATGGCCATAACTCCTTAAATATTGAGTTTTCAGCGTTTTAGCTATTATTTGTGATCACTTTTTTAGGAGTGAATTATTGAATACTTTAAAATGGCCATAACTCCTTAAATATTGAGTTTTCAGCGTTTTAGCTATTATTTGTGATCACTTTATTAGGAGTGAATTATTGAATACTTTAAAATGGCCATAACTCCTTAAATATTGAGTTTTCAGCGTTTTTAGCTATTATTTGTGATCACTTTTTAGGAGTAAATTATTGAATACTTTAAAGTGGCCATAACTCCTTAAATATTGAGTTTTCAGCGTTTTAGCTATTATTTGTGATCACTTTTTAGGAGTGAATTATTGAATACTTTAAAATGGCCATAACTCCTTAAATATTGAGTTTTCAGCGTTTTTAGCTATTATTTGTGATCACTTTTTTTAGGAGTGACATTATTGAATACTTTAATATGGCCATAACTCCTTAAATATTGAGTTTGTCAGCGTTTTTAGCTATTATTTGTGATCACTTTTTAGGAGTGAATTATTGATACTTTAAAAATGGCCATAACTCCTTAAATATTGAGTTGTCAGCGTTTTTTAGCTATTATTTGTGATCACTTTTTAGGAGTGAATTATTGAATACTTTAAAATGGCCATAACTCCTAAATATTGAGTTTTCAGCGTTTTTAGCTATTATTGTGATCACTTTTTTAGGAGTGAATTATTGAATACTTTAAAATGGCCATACCTCCTTAAATATTGGTTTTCAGCGTTTTTAGCTATTATTTGTGATCACTTTTTTAGGAGTGAATTATTGAATATTTAAAATGGCCATAACTCCTTAAATATTGAGTTTTCAGCGTTTTTAGCTATTATTTGTGATCACTTTTTAAGGCGTGATTATTAACTCCTTAAAATATTGAGTTTTCAGCGTTTTTAGCTATTATTTGTGATCACTTTTTTAGGAGTGAATTATTGAATACTTTAAAATGGCCATAACTCCTTAAATATTGAGTTTCAGCGTTTTTAGCTATTATTTGTGATCACTTTTTAGGAGTGAATTATTGAATACTTTAAAATGGCCATAACTCCTTAAATATTGAGTTTCAGCGTTTTTAGCTATTTTGTGATCACTTTTTGGGAGTGAATTATTGAATACTTTAAAATGGCCATAACTCCTTAAATATTGAGTTTTCAGCGTTTTTAGCTATATTTGTGATCACTTTTTTAGGAGTGAATTATTGAATACTTTAAAATGGCCATAACTCCCTAAATATTGAGTTTTCAGCGTTTTTAGCTATTATTTGTGATCACTTTTTAGGAGTGAATTATTGAATACTTTAAAATGGCCATAACTCCTTAAATATTGAGTTTTCAGCGTTTTTAGCTATTATTTGTGATCACTTTTTAGGAGTGAATTATTGAATACTTTAAAATGGCCATAACTCCTTAAATATTGAGTTTTCAGCGTTTTTAGCTATTATTTGTGATCACTTTATTAGGAGTGAATTATTGAATACTTTAAAATGGCCATAACTCCTTAAATATTGAGTTTTCAGCGTTTTAGCTATTATTTGTGATCACTTTTTTAGGAGTGAATTTGAATACTTTAAAATGGCCATAACTCTTAAATATTGAGTTTTCAGCGTTTTTAGCTATTATTTGTGATCACTTTTTTAGGAGGAATTATTGAATACTTTAAAATGGCCATAACTCTTAAATATTGAGTTTTCAGCGTTTTTAGCTATTATTGTGATCACTTTTTTAGGACTGAAATTGAATACTTTAAAATGGCCATAACTCCTTAAATTTGAGTTTTCAGCGTTTTTAGCTATATTTGTGATCACTTTTTAGGAGTGAATTATTGAATACTTTAAAATGGCCATAACTCCTTAAATATTGAGTTTTCAGCGTTTTTAGCTATTATTTGTGATCACTTTTTTAGGAGTGAATTATTGAATACTTTAAAATGGCCATAACTCTTAAATATGAGTTTTCAGCGTTTTTAGCTATTATTTGTGATCATTTTTTAGGAGTGAATTATTGAATACTTTAAAATGGCCATAAATCTTAATATTGAGTTTTCAGCGTTTTTAGCTATTATTTGTGATCACTTTTTTAGGAGTGAATTATTGATACTTTAAAATGGCCATAACTCTTAAATATTAGGTTTTCAGCGTTTTTAGCTATTATTTGTGATCACTTTTTTAGGAGGGTGAATTATTGATACTTTAAAATGGCCATAACTCCTTAAATATTGAGTTTTCAGCGTTTTAGCTATTATTTGTGATCACTTTTTTAGGAGTGAATTATTGAATACTTTAAAATGGCCATAACTCCTTAAATATTGAGTTTTCAGCGTTTTTAGCTATTATTGTGATCACTTTTTTAAGAATGAATTATTGAATACTTTTAAATGGCCATAACTCCTAAATATTGAGTTTCAGCGTTTTTAGCATTATTTTATGTTTCCAGCTTTTTTTTTTTTTTGGGGGGAATTATTGAATACTTTAAAATGGCCATAACTCCTTAAATATTGAGTTTTCAGCGTTTTTAGCTATTATTTGTGATCACTTTTTTAGGAGTGAATTATTGAATACTTTAAAATGGCCATAACTCCTTAAATATTGAGTTTTCAGCGTTTTTAGCTATTATTTGTGATCACTTTTTTAGGAGTGAATTATTGAATACTTTAAAATGGCCATAACTCCAAATATGAGTTTTCAGCGTTTTTAGCTATTATTTGTGATCACTTTTTTAGGAGTGAATTATTGAATACTTTAAAATGCCATAACTCCTTAAATATTGAGTTTTCAGCGTTTTTAGCTATTATTTGTGATCACTTTTTAGGAGTGATTATTGAATACTTTAAAATGGCCATAACTCCTTAAATATTGAGTTTTCAGCGTTTTTAGCTATTATTTGTGATCACTTTTTTAGGAGTGAATTATTGAATACTTTAAAATGGCCATAACTCCTTAAATATTGAGTTTTCAGCGTTTTTAGCTATTATTTGTGATCACTTTTTAGGAGTGAATTATTGAATACTTAAAATGGCCATAACTCCTTAAATATTGAGTTTTCAGCGTTTTAGCTATTATTTGTGATCACTTTTTTAGGATGAATTATTGAATACTTTAAAATGGCCATAACTCCTTAAATATTGAGTTTTCAGCGTTTTTTATAGCTATTATTTGTGATCACTTTTTAGGAGTGAATTATTGAATACTTTAAAATGGCCATACTCCTTAAATATTGAGTTTTCAGCGTTTTTAGCTATTATTTGTGATCACTTTTTTAGGGAGTGAATTATTGAATACTTTAAAATGGCCATACTCCTTAAATATTGAGTTTTCACGTTTTTAGCTATTATTTGTGATCACTTTTTTAGGAGTGAATTATTGAATACTTAAAATGGCCATAACCTTAAATATTGAGTTTCAGCGTTTTTAGCTATTATTTGTGATCACTTTTTTAGGCAGTGAATTATTAATACGAAAAATGGCCATAACTCCTAAATATTGAGTTTCAGCGTTTTTAGCTATTATTGTGATCATTTTTAGGAGTGAATTATTGAATACTTTAAAATGGCCATAACTCCTTAAATATTGAGTTTTCAGCGTTTTTAGCTATTATTTGTGATCACTTTTTTAGGAGTGAATTATTGAATACTTTAAAATGGCCATAACTCCTTAAATATTGAGTTTTCAGCGTTTTAGCTATTATTTGTGATCACTTTTTAGGAGTGAATTATTGAATACTTTAAAATGGCCATAACTCCTTAAATATTGAGTTTTCAGCGTTTTTAGCTATTTTTGTGATCACTTTTTAGGAGTGTGATTATTGAATACTTTAAAATGGCCATAAACTCCTTAAATATTGAGTTTTCAGCGTTTTTAGCTATTATTTGTGATCACTTTTTAGGAGTGAATATTGAATACTTTAAAATGGCCATAACTCCTTAAATATTGAGTTTTCAGCGTTTTTAGCTATTATTTGTGATCACTTTTTAGGAGTGAATTATTGAATACTTTAAAATGGCCATAAACTCTTAAATATTGAGTTTCAGCGTTTTTTAAGCACTTATTTGTGAATCCTTTTTATGGAGCTATTATTTTTTTAGCTATTATGTGATCACTTTTTTAGGAGTGAATTTTGAATACTTAAAATGCCATAACTCCTTAATATTGAGTTTTCAGCGTTTTTAGCTATTATTTGTGATCACTTTTTTAGGAGTGAATTATTGAATACTTTAAATGGCCATACTCCTTAAATATGAGTTTTCAGCGTTTTTAGCTATTATTGTGATCACTTTTTTAGGAGTGAATTATTGAATACTTTAAAATGGCCATAACTCCTTAAATATTGAGTTTTCAGCGTTTTTAGCTATTATTGTGATCACTTTTTTAGGAGTGAATTATTGAATACTTTAAAATGGCCAAACTCCTTAAATATTGAGTTTTCAGCGTTTTTAGCTATTATTTGTGATCACTTTTTTAGGAGGGAATTATTGAATACTTAAAATGGCCATAACTCCTTAAATATTGAGTTTTCAGCGTTTTTAGCTATTATTTGTGATCACTTTTTTAGGAGTGAATTATTGGAATACTTAAAATGGCCATAACTCCTTAAATATTGAGTTTTTCAGCGTTTTTTTTAGCTATTATTTGTGATCACTTTTTAGGAGTGAATTATTGAATACTTTAAAATGGCCATAACTCCTTAAATATTGAGTTTTCAGCGTTTTTAGCTATTATTTGTGATCACTTTTTTAGGAGTGAATATTGAATACTTTAAAATGGCCATAACTCCTTAAATATTGAGTTTTCAGCGTTTTTAGCTATTATTTGTGATCACTTTTTAGGCAGTGAATTATTGAATACTTTAAAATGGCCATAACTCCTTAAATATTGAGTTTTCAGCGTTTTTAGATCTTATTTGTGATCACTTTAGGAGCTATTATTTGTTTTTAGCTTATTATTTGTGATCACTTTTTTAGGAGTGAATTAGAATACTTTAAAATGGCCATAACTCCTAAATTTTGAGTTTTCAGCGTTTTTAGCTATTATTTGTGATCACTTTTAGGATGAATTATTGAATACTTTAAAATGGCCATAACTCTTAAATATTGGTTTTCAGCGTTTTTAGCTATTATTTGTGATCACTTTTTTAGGATGAATTATTGAATACTTTAAAATGGCCATACCTCCTTAAATATTGAGTTTTCAGCGTTTTTAGCTATTATTTGTGATCACTTTTTAGGAGTGAATTATTGAATACTTTTAAATGGCCATAACTCCTTAAATATGAGTTTTCAGCGTTTT